>NC_046329.1:10057565-10327565 GCF_009819535.1 Lacerta agilis
GAACTCACCCCGTCATTGCGGGGATTCGAACCGCCGACCTTCCGATCGGCAAGCCCTAGGCTCCTTCTGCCCGCTCTCTGTTTCTCTTTCTGTTCCTCTTTCTTGCTTTCCTCTCTTCGTCCTCATCCTAACCCCTTCCATTTGGCACTGGGGCTCGCGCCCGCAAACTGCAGCTGCCTCGCCACCTCGTAAACAATCTCCCACCCTACCCCCTCCAAACATCCAATTTCCGAAACGGTGACGTCCTAAACGGAAAGGTCACGGCGAGGAGGGGAGGAGATCAAGCTGAAAGGCCCAGAGGTCAGAGGTGGCGACCCAGGGGTTGGCCAGATGCCAGCAAATCGTTTAAAGTGGGGTGGGTGGGTGGGTGGGCGAGGAGCGACGTCCGAGTCTCTGGGCTCATCCGTACGGTCCTTGAAGGGGGGGGAGGAAACATCCCATAATTCGAGACATCCTCCATAATTCCCCCATACCTTGTTCTCCTCCAAATGACCACCGTTGTACATTTCCCCCTCCCTCGAACAGCATTCCCTCCTACTTTCAGAGCAGGGTTAGAGGAGGAGGAGGGAGAGGCAGCGGTTGTGTAGTGGTTAGAGTGCTACAGAAACCCATACTCATCCCATGAAGCTCATGGAGTGTGGCCTCGGAAGCTGGCCACTGCCTCTCTAGGTGGTTTGGGGGATTAAAGGAGGCAGGGGGGAAACCATAAATAGTAATAATAATAATAATAATAATAATAATAATAATAATAATACCCCGCCCATCTGGCCAGACCTCCCCAGCCACTCCGGGCAGCTCCAAACAGGATATTAAAAACACAACAATACATCAAACTTTAAAAGCCTTCCTAAACAGGGCTGCCATCAGATGTCTTCTGAAAGAGGAGAGAGAGAGAGAGAGAGAAAGGTAGGATACGAATGTTGTTGTTACCTAAATGATGGGAAGCCAATCATCAACATTGTAAATTGGGCCCCACCGTTTAAGAAGGAACTTCAATGTCTAAAATCCCTGGTAGGGGACAAGGATCCAGAGATCACACTTTGTGGTTGAGTCGTTGAGTCGTGTCTGACTCTTCGTGACCCCATGGACCAGAGCACGCCAGGCCCTCCTGTCTTCCACTGCCTCCTGCAGTTTGGTCAGACTCATGCCGGTCGCTTCGAGAACACTGTCCCACCATCTCGTCCTCTGTCATCCCCTTCTCCTTGCGTCCTCCATCTTTCCCAACATCAGAGACTTTTCCAGGGAGTCTTCTCTTCACATGAGGTGGCCAAAGTCTTGGAGCCTCAGCTTCAGGATCTGTCCTTCTAGTGAGCACTCAGGGCTGATTTCCTTGAGAATGGATAGGTTGGATCTCCTTGCAGTCCATGGGACTCTCAAGGGTCTCCTCCAGCACCAGAATTGAAAAGCATCAATTCCTCGGCGATCGGCCTTCTTTATGGTCCAGCTCTCACTTCCATACATCACTCCTGGGAAAACCATAGCTTTAACTAGACGGACCTTTGTCGGCAAGGTGATGTCTCTGCTTTTTAAAACAAAATAAAAATTCTTTCCAGTAGCACCTTAGAGACCAACTAAGTTTGTTCTTGGTATGAGCTTTCATGTGCATGCACACTTCTTCTGCTTTTTAAGATGCTGTCTAGGTTTGTCATTGCTTTCCTCCCAAGAGAAAATCTGCCCAGAGATCATGCTATGGGTGGCCAAATTCTGTGCGACTGCTACAAAACTTAGGGAACAAGCTGTGCTACCAGAATGACTGAGGCCATAAATGACAATTTTAGGTTATATTTTAGTGATTAAGATTTAACATATATATATTTAACTGCTAGTATATCTGTATTGTCCCTTTTATACTCAGTTGCAAATTCAAATGTATCCCTATCTTTTTTTAATGATTTGCCTGTTATTGTATGTGAGCTGGAACTGGTCTGTGACCGAGATTAATAAATTCATTCATTCATTCCACCATTTAAGAAGGATGTTGACAAGCTGGAAGGCAGGCAGAAGAGGGGCAACCAAGATGGTCGAGGGTCTGGAAGCCATGCCTGATGACTAACGGTCGAAGGAGCTGTGTATACGTTTAACCTGGGAAAGAGGAGACGGAGAGGAGATAGGAGAGCCAACCTTCAGATATCTACAGGGCCGTCACGTGGAAGAGGAAACAGGCTTGTTTTTCTCCTCCTCTGGAGGGGTAGGACTCGAACCCATGGCTTCGAGTGGCAGGAAAGGAGATTCCGACTTAACTTTCTGACGGTCAGAGCCGTTCGACCGTGGGATGGAAGGTGGCGGACTCTCCTTCCTTGGAGGTTTTTAAGCAGAGGTTGGGTGGCCATCTGTCATGGATTCTTCGGCTGAGATTCCTTCATTGCAAGTGGGTTGGACTAGATGACCCTTGGGGGGTCCCTTCGAACTCTGTATGATTCTATGAAATAAGAATCATATTCTATTTATCTGTTCTATTTATCACGGTTCTTTATTTGCTGTGTGCTGGTATCCAGCAGCCTTGTTTATTTCAAGGAGCTCATTTCAGGGAGAGCAATTTCGGCCAGAGACAACGCAGATTTATTTTCTGGGCTTCTGCCGTCCCTTAGCGGCAGATCTTTGCATTGCACCCTCTTTCCTAACACTGGGACTTCCAGGCATGGAAGGAAGCGGAATGTTGGAAGGTTAGAGACCAGTGCTGGGTTTACGTATAAGCTAAACAAGCTATAGCTTAGGGCCCCACTGTCTTGGGGGGACCCCCCCAAAAAAATTAAAGGGGGGAAAAAACAACTGGATGTACATTTCCAAAATATAAGATAAAAAACAAATAAAATAAAACCTACATCCAGCAACAGTGTTTTGTGTTGTGTATGTCATGGGCCCCACCTGCTAGCCTGCTCCCCAAAATATCACTGGCTCGCTCCTTTCTATACATAGGGTGCCCACATTCTGCTCTTTATCATTATTAGTAGTTTGCATCATATATTTAAACCTATTATCATTTCATGTGATGGCAAGTTTCTCGAGACCGGATTATGAGTCTTTGTAAATTGCGTTTCTAAATTTTCCCAAATGCCGATGTGTTTGCATTATTAAGTTTGTTACGAATCGAAAATCATTTTAAGTTAGGTCTTCATTATTATTTCACTACAAATATACTTCTTAAATTGTATTTCACCATTACTTCTTCTTCATTGTATTTAAGTTCAACAGTTACTTTGATAAAATGCATATTTTGTGATGTGCAAATGGCTTTAGATACCTATGAGGTCCACCAGTGACCCTATA
Source organism: Lacerta agilis (assembly GCF_009819535.1). Lineage (NCBI taxonomy): Eukaryota > Metazoa > Chordata > Lepidosauria > Squamata > Lacertidae > Lacerta > Lacerta agilis. The sequence goes on from NC_046329.1 coordinate 10,060,833, forward strand.
GTATATATTCCACACACAAAAACAGCGACAATTTGTTGTTGACAAAGGACAGCCGGACATATAAAGGGCCCCAATATCTACAGGAGCTTAGGGCCTCATCAAATGGGGACAGATAAAAGAAAGCCCTATGGAACTCACTGCCACAGGAGCCAATCACCTGAATGGCTTTAAAAGACGATTGGACAGATCCATGTGTCAGGGATGCTGTAGCAGAGATTCCTGCATTGCAGGGGGGTTGGACTGGATGACCCCTGGGGGTCCCTTTCAAAGAATCTATGATTCCAATCACGGAGGCAGAGTAAAAAAAAAAGCCTCCATTGAGAGCCTTCTCCTCCTCCAATAATTTGTCCCATTCTCTGTTCAAGCCATCCAAGTTTGCAGACCCTCCAAGTGTCCCTATTTTCCAGGGATGGTCCCAGATTTACAAAAGCTGACCCGGTTTCTGATTTGCTCCCAAAATGTCCCACTTTTCTTAAGGACATCCCTCTTTTCACGGGAGAAACATTGGAGGGGATGGAATAGGACGCCCCTATTTTCAAGGGAGAAATGTTGGAAGGAATGGAATAGGGTGCCCCTATTTTCATCGGAGAAATACTGTATTGGAGGGGATGGAATAGGACGTCCCTATTTTCAGGGGAGAAACGTTGGAGGGGATGGAATAGGACGTCCCTATTTTCAGGGGAGAAATGTTGGAGGGGATGGAATAGGACGTCCCTATTTTCAGGGGAGAAATGTTGGAGGGGATGGAATAGGACGTCCCTATTTTCACTTTGGAAGACGATAATCAGACATCTGCATAACATGACCAGTCCAACGAAGTTGGCGTTGAAGAATCATCGCTTTGACACTGGCGATCTTTGCTTCTTCCAGTACACTGGCAATAGTTCGCCTGTCTTCCCAAGTGATGTGTAAAGTATTTCGGAGACACCGTTGAGGGAATCTTTTGAAGAGTTGGAGATGGCCTTTATAAGTGGTCCCTGTTTCACAAGCATACAGTAAGGTTGGTAGTACAATAGCTATGTAAACAAGTGAAAAGGACAAAACTAAATCCATTTATATCACAAGCATTTTGGTTTCCCTGCAAAATTTCCGGATCCTCAAACACTCCGCACTTCAATCAGGAGAAAGCCGCACTCACAGAGCTCAGGCGATGCAGGATTTCGGCATCAGTGTCAGCCATTGTGGAAAGATAACTGCCCAGGTAGGAGAAGTGATCAATATTTTCCAACATTACACCATTGAGTTGGAATTGTGGCGAAACAACCTGTTTTAGTTTAGGCTACTTTAATAATAAGGGACACAGGTGGCGCTGTGGTCTAAACCACAGAGCCTAGGGCTTGCCGATCGGAAGGTCGGCGGGTGAGCTCCCGTTGCTCGGTCCCTGCTCCTGCCCACCTAGCAGTTCGAAAGCACGTCAAAGCGCAAGTAGATAAATAGGTACGGCTCTGGCGGGAAGGGAAACGGCGTTTCCGTGCGCTGCTCTGGTTCGCCAGAAGCGGCTTAGTCATGCTGGCCACATGACCCGGAAGCTGGACGCCGGCTCCCTCGGCCAATAAAGCAGGATGAGTGCCACAACCCCAGAGTCGGACACAACTAGACCTAACAGTCAGGGGTCCCTTTACCTTTACCTTTACTGTAATAATAATTGGTATTGTTGAGTCATTTAGTCGTGTCTGCCTCTTCGTGACCCCATGGACCAGAGCACGCCAGGCCCTCCTGTCTTCCATTGCCTCCCGCAGTTTGGCCAAACTCATGCTAGTCGCTTCGAAAACACTGTCCAACCACCACGTCCTCTGTTGTCCCCTTCTCCTTGTGCCCTCCATCTTTCTCAACATCAGGGTCTTTTCCAGGGAGTCTTCTCTTCTCAGGAGGTGGCCAAAGTCTTGGAGCCTCAGCTCCAATAATAATGATAGGGTGTCATTCTGCATCACTGCCAGCAGGTGACGCAAGAGACTTTATCATGATGAGGTCAATTGATTTGGGAAGAGAGGCTTGAGGGCTCTGGGGGGGATCTGGGGGGGGGGGTGAAGGGAGTTTGGGGTTTTCCCCACCTAAAAGAAACTGAGATTTGGCATGCAGGAAATTCTCCCTTGCTTCCTGCAACCTCTGTCGGCTATCTCTTGAAACGCGAGAGTAACCGTACGGGGCTTATCATTTGCTGTGTGTTCGTTGCTGGGCAATGCCTGAAGCTAACCACCCTCTCAAGTCCAGGTTTGGTGGGTGCTGGGTGCGAGCTGCCTTGGGGTCCTGCTTGGCTCGGAAGGATGCTCCAACCCCCATCGAAAAGGCAGGCCCAACCCTGTAGCTCCACATATATATGCCGAATAAAAACCATCGCCTCAAACGGGGTCCCAAGTTCTTCGGGTATCGAGATGTGGGTGTGGGACCTGCATTACGCAGAGTTTCTGCCATGCTGGCATTCTAGGAAAGCGACCGAGAATCGTAGTTAGAATGGGCCTCAAAAGTCATGGGGTCCGACCCGTCCGTGACAGATGGACATCCAACCTTTTGCTTAACAACCTCCAAGAAGAGAGAGTCCTCCATGTCCCATCTTACGGGGAGCTCAGCTCTTAGTGTCAGAAAGTTCTTCCTGATGTTGGAATCCCCTTCCTCGTCACTCAAAGCCACGGGTTCGAGTCCTACCCCGTGGACTCCCTCCTCCAGCAGCAGATGGAGAACCGTGCCCACAAGACCGCCGGCAGCTCACTTAGCACCGGCCGCCAGATCAGAGGCCCGCTGAGTGTGGGGGTTTGGTGCGCCCACGGGTTCGAATCCTGACCTCCAGAGCAGGAGGGAAACAAGCTAGCACCATCCAGCCCTGGAAATATTCAAAGGCGCCAGTGTGGTGTAGTGGTTAAGAGCAGTAGACTCGTAATCTGGGGAACCGGGTTCGTGTCTCCGCTCCTCCACATGCAGCTGCTGGGTGACCTTGGGCTAGTCACACTTCTCTGAAGTCTCTCAGCCCCACTCACCTCACAGAGCGTTTGTTGTGGGGGAGGAAGGGAAAGGAGAATGTGAGCTGCTTTGAGACTCCTTCGGGTAGTGATAAAGCGGGATATCAAATCCAAACTCCTCCTCCTCCTCCTCCTCCTCCTCCTCCTTCTTCTTCATATCTCCTCTTTTCCAAACAAACCCAGCTCCTTCGACTGTTCTTCATCAGGCTCGGTTTCCAAGGATCACCTTGGGGGGGGGGGAATGTGGAGAAGAGGCCGGCTAGCTGCAATAAGTGGCCTGAAATCGACTGTGTATTCCCCCCACCCACTCATACACACACCCCAAAAAGCCCCTTGCCACCATGAACTTTATCTGGGCTCGTGTCAAACTTAGTTAAAGCCTCTGCCTTGTCCGAAGGCTGCGGTTGGGCTCCCTCGGGCGGAAGTAATGGCCTGTGACATACCAGCCGAAAAAGCCGCTTGCCGAACAATGGGGACCGATGGCAAGGACGCGGAGACTCCTTTCTCGCCCTGCGGTTGGCCCTTCCGGCAATTGGCCGCCACTGGCCTCCGAGAACCTGCCGGTGTCGCAAAACTCTCCGGAGCACCAAGACATGATTCCAGCAGCTGTCCGGCCCGGAATCGTAGAATGAAGGAACCGTCTAGTCGGACGGGACCCCGACAGTCATCTAGCCCAACCCCCTGCAATGCAGGAGTCTTTTGCCCAATGTGGGGCTCGGCCCAGTATCCCTGAAGGAGCGTCTCCACCCCGGACACCGGGGTCCATCTCCCGAAGGTCTTCTGGCGGTTCCCTTCCTGCGAGAAGTGAGGTTACAGGGAACCAGGAAGAGGGCCTTCTCGGTGGTGGCACCCTCCCTGTGGAACGCCCTCCCGTCAGATGTCAATGAGATAAACAACTAACTGACATCTGAAAGCAGCCCTGTTTAGGGAATTTTTAATGTTCGATGTTTTATCGTGTTTTTAATATTCTGTTGGGAGCCGCCCAGAGTGGCTGGGGAAACCCAGCCAGATTGGTGGGGTGTAAGGGATGCGGGTGGCGCTGTGGGTTAAACCACAGAGCCCAGGGCTTGCCGATCAGAAGGTCGGCGGTTCGAATCTCCGCAATGACGGGGTGAGCTCCCGTTGCTCGGTCCCAGCTCCTGCCCACCTAGCAGTTCGAAAGCACGTCAAAGTGCAAGTAGATAAATAGGTCCCACTCCGGCGGGAAGGTAAATGGCGTTTCTGGGGTTGTGGCGCTCATCTCGCTTTACTAGCCGAGGGATCCGGCGTCCAGCTTCTGGGTCATGTGGCCAGCAGGACTAAGCCGCTTCTGGCGAACCAGAGCAGCGCACGGAAACGCCCTTTACCTTCCCACCGGAGCGGGACCTATTTATCTACTTGCACTTTGTGCTTTCGAACTGCTAGGTGGGCAGGAGCAGGGACCGAACAACGGGAGCTCACCCCGTCATTGCGGGGATTTGAACCGCCGACCTTCTGATCGGCAAGCCCTAGGCGCTGTGGTTTAACCCACAGCGCCACCTGGGTCCCTTTTCCCTTTACCTTTAAGTAATAAATTATTCTCGCTAAAATTATTGTTACGGCGTCTTTGTCTGAGGGAAGAGGAGGTTTGTGAGACTCTTCGAGATGCAAGCATAGAAGTCAGCCAGGAAGGAAGTGGCAAAGTCACTCAAGAGAGGGGGGAGTCTTTGGCACCGCAGTCCTGGGGTGCAGAGGTCACAGGCGGGGAGTGGTTTAATGGGAAATAAGGACAAAACGTTTTGCAGCCATCAAGGAAATTGGCTTCGGCCGGTGAACCCACGGAATTTAAGAGGTGTCCTCGTGGCCTCAGGGCGCCCCTTTTTCTAGGCCTTTTGTCCGGGGGGGGGACGTGGGGGCGGCCACACTGCCGCCATCTGCAGAGAGGGAAGAAAATGGAGGACATTCAAAGACAAGGACCCCGGCAAAGAACTCTACTCCGTCTTCGTCTTGGAAAAACACTGCAGCAAAAAAGGAGGAAAAAAAATTAGCAGCACTGCAGTCATTAATATGCAAAAATGCAAATGAGGAGGTAATTAAGCTGCAGTCCTCTGGAGGATATTTCCATCATAATGAATTCTATTGTCAGGGAGGAAAAGGCAACCAGGCACAGTGAGGGCAGCTTTATATTCGGGGTGCACTCGACACCCGATTTTTCGGGGTGGGTCGTTTCCAGGGAGGGGAAACCTAGGGGGGAACAGCTTGCCTCTCTGCTCAGGTGCGAAGGACGTGCGGCGATGTGGGGCTCCCGAGTGGGGCGAGAATAAAAGAGCTTTCTCTTCTTCTCTTCCCCCCCCCCAAAAAAAACCCACCACCACCGTCACGAGCTCAGAACATTGGAAATCTCCACACGTGGGGAAATGTGGTGAGGCTGCACGGCGAGGAATGTGGCCTCTTGCGCGGCGGTAGAATCGCAGGAGGGTCGGGTCGGGAAGGGAACCCGGGGGGTCATCTAGCCCAACCCCCTGCAATGCGGGGGGTCATGGCCCGAGAACCCACCCGACCTCCGTTTTAAAAACACCCCAGGGCGGAGAATCTGCCGCCTCCGACCCTCGCGTTCCCTTACAGCTTTGCAATTCCACGATTCTGCGATTTTATGTCCTTCCATTCTTGAGGTCAAACGGCTCCGACCCTTCTTCGTTTTTCGCCTGGATCTCCTTCCTTGTCATGTGGATCCATCAGTTTGGGTCTGATCTTCAACAGAAAGCAAGCTCGCTCCATCTTCCACACAGTGGCATGCAGTGAAATTTTTCGGGGCCATTGCTTTCACATGGCAGCCTTTCCGATGGGTCGGCGGTTCGAATCCCCGCGACGGGGTGAGCTCCCGTTCAGGGCCGGCGCGTCCATTAAGGCGAACTAGGCAATTGCCTAGGGCGCCAAAATGGAGGGGGCGCTGGCCAGGCTTGGGCGGGGGGTGGCTAGCAGCAGCTTCTCTGCTGTAGCCCCCTATACCACCCCCCGGCTCCCGCTAAAGCAGGCTTTGGCGAGGGGCGGGCGGGGGGCACCAGAAGTTGGGTTTGGCAACATATAGAGGGCTGCAGATGGTCTTTCCCATTCCTGATACGTGAAGCAGCATTTTCTGACTGCATGCAAGAGATGGATGGGGTGCCCCCTTCTTTTCAGAAGAGGCATTCTCTCCTGAGAGAGTGGGAATCATCCTGATTACGATCATGATGGTACCAGGAGATGCCAGGGACCCAAGCACCAGGCCCGGCCCTTGTCCTAGAAAGCATTCAAGATCCTAGTCCTCGTGGTTTTGAATAAATGGACCAATCGGAATCTAGGAAGTGGCCTTATTATACCAAGTCAGGTCGCTGGTACATGGAGTTCAGTATTGTCTACACTGGCCAGCTGTGTCTCTCCCGGGTTTCGGACAGCAGGATGTCCCCAGAACTACCTGTAAATGCTTGGGGGTCTTGTGTGTCCGTCCCCGAGCCGCAGCCCTTCCCCTGCCCCCAAATTCTCTTCCCTGCCCCCCCCCAGCCATCAATCTTCTGTCTGGCACATGGAAGGCAGCTGCCTCGGCATATCAAGTTATGGGTTCCTTTGCTGGGAGATGGGCGAGAGATTTCGCCCGTGCGTACTGCCCAGGGAGGAGGGGGGGTCCATGAGGTGGCAGAAAGGGCGGGGGCAAGCCGATGAAGAGAAGAAAGGAGGGTGTGGGGGGTGGGTGGGGAGGCTGGACCCCTAGGAAGCGCAATGTCTGGGGGGGGGGAGGATCGGACACACTGCGAAATATACACACGCCCCGCTCTTCCTCCGAGAGCGAAACGGTTTGCAGAGGCTCTTGGTTTTTACAATAGGGGGGGGGGATAGGAACTTGTGGGGATGCCTATGGTGGAGCAGCTGTGGTTGTGGGGAGGGGGGAGGGGGAGAAAGGAGATGACAGGTGCGTGGCAAGAGACTGTGTGTGTGTGTGTGTGTGTGAGAGAGAGAGAGAGAGAGAGAGAGAGAGAGAAACCGTGAGCGGTTCCGCAGCCCTGCGACAGGCCTCTCCAAACCCAACCCCTATTCTCTCCTCTTGCACCCATCGTAAAGTCCTTTGTCACCTCTCTGAATTTTGCCGCACCTTTGCCTGCCTGTCTGTCTGTCTGTCTGTCTGTCTGTCTGTCTATCGGAAGTGCCGGATCGTCCCAGTGACCTCGGGTGCCCAGGGTCACGTTGTGCGGATGCCCGGTTATCGTCTTTCAAAAGCGGCTCCTCTATTCCGAACTTAAAAAACGGAAAGCGTACTGTAACGCTGGCAGTCAGCAAAAGAGGTTTAAAGACTCTCTCAAGGCAAATCTTTTAAAAATTTAGTTTTTGTTGTTGAGTCGTGCCCGGCTCTTGGTGACCCCATGGACCAGAGCACGCCAGGCACTCCTGTCTTCCACTTATCTCCTTGGCACGGGGGTCGCATAACTCCATCCCCTCCAACGTTTCTTCCGTGAAAATTGTTGTTGTTGTTGTTGTTTAGTCCTTGAGTCGTGTCCGACTCTTCGTGACCCCATGGACCAGAGCATGCCAGGCACCCCTGTCCTCCACTGCCTCCCGCACTTTGGTCATGCTCATGTTAGTAGATTTGAGAACACTGTCCAACCATCTCGTCCTCTGTCGTCCCCTTCTCCTTGTGCCCTCCATCTTTCCCAACACCAGGGTCTTTTCCAGGGAGTCTTCTCTTCTCATGAGGTGGCCAAGGTACTGGAGCCTCAGCTTCAGGATCTGTCCTTCCAGTGAGCACTCAGGGCTGATTTCTTTAAGGATGGATAGGTTTGATCTTCTTGCAGTCCATGGAACTCTCAAGAGTCACCTCCAGACTCTTATTTAAATTATTTTAAAATTGTTTTCAATAACAGCAGGCATATTTAAAAATGTAGTATAGACACAGAGAACTGGGAAACACTGGCCTGCGAGCGCTCCAGTTGGAGAACAGCCTTTACCAAAGGTGTGCTGGGCTTTGAAGACACTCAAACTCAGGACGCAAGGGAGAAACGTGCTCAGAGGAAGGCACGCTTGGCAAACCCTCACCAGGATAACTCCCGCCCGGAAACCAATGTCCCCAGTGTGGAAGGATGTGTGGATCCAGAATTGGCCTCCACAGTCACTTACAGACTCACTGTTAAAACCGTGTTTATGGAAAACAATCTTCCTTGGCTACGAGGGATCAAAGGAGGAGAGGGGAAGGAGAAGGAGAAGTGTGCACCAAAATTTGTGGGTTCCCAGCCCCTTCACTGAGAATTTTTTGGGTATTCAGGAACCCAGGGCGTTGGTACTTATGCTATCTATCGATCTATATCCTTCTTCCTCTTCTGCCATCTCCCTCCTTATCTATCATCTATCTCCTTCCTCGTCGATCAATCTGTCTTCATTTCATATCTTACACATCCCCCCCCCCAAAACGCTTCTCCGGTGAAAATAGGGACGCCCCATTCCATAAGGAAAAAGTTGGTGGGGGGGGGGAAATTACCACAAGCACATAACCCCCTAGGGAAAGGAAAAACGGTAAAGGGACCCCTGACCATTAGGTCCAGTCGCGGACGACTCTGGGGTTGCAGCGCTCATCTCACTTTACTGGCCGAGGGAGCCGGTGTCCAGCTTCCGGGTCATGTGGCCGGCATGACTAAGCCGCTTCTGGCGAACCGGAGCAGCGCACGGAAACGCCGTTTACCTTCCCGCCAGAGCGGTACCTATTTATCGACTTGCACTTTGACGTGCTTTTGAACTGCTAGGTTGGCAGGAGCAGGGACCGAGCAACGGGAGCTCACCCCGTCATTGTGGGGATTCGAACCGCCGACCTTCTGATCGGCATGGATTTTCACTCACAGTGACCATTACTGCTCTGACCATGGGGCAGTTCTTTTAAGAGAGGTGTTTTGCCTTCCTCTAAGATAATTTCCCTTCCGGGGGGAGGATGATGCTGTTCTGGAAGCGCTGCTTAGAAAGAGGAAGGGAGAGCTGGCAGGACCCCAGAGACGCTGCATGCTAATTTGGACGGCAGTGTGGGTTTCCCCCCGACCCAGTTGCGGGATCGAGGGGGTGGAAAACCTCCACCCTCTGGGCCAAATCTTTCCTGCCAGGTGACACTAACCAGGCCCTTCTGTGCTCCCCCTTGGCCACACTCCTCTCTAGCTATGTGCAGAACACTCCTCAAATGTGGAATATGAATTTGAAGCGGGGTAAAGCTTATTGCCTCCATGGGCAAAGGAGAGAGAGGGAGAGAGAGGGAGGGAGGGAGGGAGAGAAAGAGAGAGAGATGTTTTGTTGTGTTTTGTGGTGCTGTGTTGTGTTTCATCCCCTCCAACGTTTCTCCCCTGAAAATAGGGATGTCCTATTCCAGCCCCTCCAACATTTCTCCCGAGACCAGAACAGGCCCTCTGAGCGCCCCAGTTTTCCAGGGACGTGCCTGATTAGGAGAAGTTTCTGATTTGGTCCCAGAATGTCCTGCTTTTCCTTAGGACGTCCCTATTTTCAGGGCAGAAACATTGGAGGGGATGGAATAAGACGTCCCTATTTTCACGGGAGAAACGTTGGAGGAGATGGAATAGGATGTCCTTATTTTCAGGGGAGAAACGTTGGAGGAGATGGAATAGGACGTCCCTATTTTCAGGGGAGAAACGTTGGAGGGAATGGAATAGGACGTCCCTATTTTCACGGGAGAAATATTGGAGGGGATGGAATAGGACGTCCCTATTTCCACGGGAGAAATATTGGAGGAGATGGAATAGGACGTCCCTATTTCCACGGGAGAAATGTTGGCAAGTATGCAATATGGGCCCTGCATCAAGGCGGACTAGAAACTTAGGCCTGAGAAGCCAACTAGCTGGCTCGCGGAGATCCTTCGGTTTGGCCTTCATACCTTCTCTTTCTCCATCTCCCTCTTTTTTCTCCCGAAAGACAAAGTCTCGCTCAGAACGAACGAGGCCTGGCTCCGTGCCACTACGCAGCTGCCGTCTCACATCTTCAGCTCGCCGTTTTGTTTTGTTTTTTTTTCCATACGTCAGCCAGAAACGGAGACAACCCTTTGCGAGGGCTGCCTTGCCTCCTTTCTAGGGGGAAGGGTGGCTGGCGGGAAGGGGAGAAGGATGAGGAAATCACACTTGGGAGAGAGGGAGAAAGAGGGGAAGAAGGGAAGGGAACAGTGTGATGAGGAGGGAAGGAGGGGCGGGGGACTCCACAATTCTTGCAGCTGTTGCCAACAGAGGTGGAAGGGTTTTGCCAGTGGGAGAGAGAGCAGGAAGATCGCCCTGGTTGGTTCTGTCTTGGGATGGAGAGATGGAGCAGGCGAGATTCCTTCCATCTTCCTAGATCTTTTGCGGTCAAGGCAGGATTCGCACTGGGACCCCATGCAAAGCCCCACCAATGTGGGGCGAAACAGCGGCCTCTTAATTGCTTGGACTGCTAGGGTGAAACAGGTGTAGAACTCCGGCACCCTGTCTTCTGTACAACTTCAACACGGCTACTGTGAACAACATCGAACTTACCTATTTCTCGATTCCTTATGAACTCACCTAAAAAAAACCTTAAAAAACGAGCCAAGCATCTGTAGGGACTGAGCTAAACCAGTCATCACAAGTTCATCTTAGTTCGGCTGGTTCGCAAGTTTTTGTGCCATCTTGCAAGTGATCGTCTCTTGTTTACAAAATTGATAAATGTTGGGAAAGTATTTTTGAAACGATTGTATGTATATTTGTCGCCAACGTGCTGCACGAGATGTATTACTTCTACTAACAGCGCAGGTTATCGTATTTTTCACTCCATAGGGCGCACCTCCTTTTTAGAGGAGGAAACCCAGAAAAAAAAAATCCTAGTTTTCCTCCTCTAAAAGCCCTGTTTTTTTTAGCGTCAGCTGAAAGTTTAGCAACTTTTTTTTTTTGCAAAGGGAAAAACCCTGTTTTTTTGAGGATCAGCTAAAAGTTTTGCAGCTTTTTTTGCAAAGGGAAAAGCCCTGTTTTTTTGAGGACCAGCTAAAAGTTTTGCAGCTTTTTTTGCAAAGGGGGAAAAGCAAAGAGGAAAAGCCCCGTTTTTATGGGGTTCAACTCACATTTCTGCAGCTTCTAAAGGAAAGGGAGCCTTTTCTACAGTTTCCAGGCAGATAATGTAATCAGCCAAGGTTGTTCTTGGTATGAGCTTTTGTGTGCATGCACACATCTTCCGATAGGTATGTTAGTTGGTCTCTAAGGTGCTACTGGAAGGATTTTTTTTTATTTTTCATTCTTCATTTTGTTTTGAATATGCTATATGGTAATAGATGGACCTCATAGGTATCTCAAGCCATTTGCACATGTGGCTGTGCAGAATGTCGGCACCCTATATATAGAAAGGAGCAAACCGGTGATATTTTAGGGAGCAGGCTAGCAGGCGGGGCCCAGGACATACATCCTAGGAGCCTATGCAACACCAAACACGGCTGCTGCATGTACTGTAGGTTTTATTTTATTTGTTTTTTTTATGTTATATTTTGGAAATGTACGTCCAGTTGTTGTTTCCCCTTTAAAAAAATTTGGGGGTCCCCAAGAGAGTGGGACCCTAAGCTACAGGGTGCCACAGGGTTCTGTCTTGGGCCCAGTCTTATTCAACATCTTCATCAATGACTTGGATGATGGGCTTGAGGGCATCCTGATCAAGTTTGCAGATGACACCAAATTGGGAGGGGTGGCTAATACCGCAGAGGACAGGATCATACTTCAAAATGACCTTAACAGATTAGACAACTGGGCCAAAGCAAACAAGATGAATTTTAACAAGGAGAAATGTAAAGTACTACACTTGGGCAAAAAAAATGAAAGGCACAAATACAGGATGGGTGACACCTGGCTTGAGAGCAGTACATGTGGAAAGGATCTAGGAGTCTTGGTAGACCACAAACTTGACATGAGTCAACAGTGTGATGCAGCAGCTAAAAAAGCCAATGCAATTCTGGGCTGCATCAATTGGAGTATAGCGTCTAGATCAAGGGAAGTAATAGTACCACTGTATTCCACTCTGGTCAGACCTCAGCTGGAATACTGTGTCCAGTTCTGGGCACCACAGTTCAAGAAGGATACTGACAAGCTGGAACATGTCCAGAGGAGGGCAACCAAAATGGTCCAAGGCCTGGAAACGATGCCTTATGAGGAACGGCTTAGGGAGCTGGGTATGTTTAGCCTGGAGGAGAGAAGGTTAAGGGGTGATAGGATAGCCATGTTCAAATATATCAAAGGATGTCATATAGAGGAGGGAGAAAGGTTTGTTTTCTGCTGCTCCAGAGAAGCGGACACGGGGCAATGGATTCAAACTACAAGAAAGAAGATTCCACCTAAACATTAGGAAGAACTTCCTGACAGTAAGAGCTGTTGGACAGTGGGATTTGCTGCCCAGGAGTGTGGTGGAGTCTCCTTCTTTGGAGGTCTTGAAGCGGAGGCTTGACAGCCGTCTGTCAGGAATGCTTTGATGGTGTTTCCTGCTTGGCAGGGGGTTGGACTGGATGGCCCTTGGGGTCTCTTCCAACTCTAGGATTCTATGATTCTACAGCTTGTTGAGCATACAGTATACGTAAATCCGGAACTAGCTCCGTGAGAAACGCCCGAAAAGCTCTGTTGAAGACGCAGCCTGGAGAGGTAAGTCTGTGGTTAACCTCGGATGGAAAGAAAAGAGTACCACATGGGTAGAAAGTTTGCTGGTCCCTTGCAGGTGGCATCGCCTCAAAAACACACACACACACACACACACACACACACACGCAAAACCAGGTTGCTTCTCTTTTCGTTTCTCTGCCGCCGCTCGAGGGAACGGTGTGTGGGTGGGGGTATCAACGGCCCTCTGCCATACCTCTAAATTTAGGTGTGGGTAACCCTCCTTGCGGTGGGTGCCACCTTACTTTGGTGGGAGGGGGAGGGTGTAGAAAGGAGAAGCAGTTTAAGAGTTGGGTGACAGTGTGAGGGATGGGGGGGGGAGAGAGAGAGACCTTTATTTGATCAGGCCTTTAAACACGTGTCGTAAATGGATACAGCGGCGCCTTCGTTCTCGAACGCAAATCCGTTCCGGAAATTCCATTCCAAAACCAAAGCGTTCCCAAACTCAAGGCGCGCTTTCGCATAGAAAGGAATGCAAAACGGACTGATCCGTTCCAGGCTTCTGAAAACAACCCCTGAAACAGCAATTGTTTTATTCTCTCATTCCCCCCACCCCATAATGAAAGTTAGATACAGGTGAAACCCAAAAAATCCGAATATCGTGGAAAAATCCATTTATGTAAGCAATTGTTTTCATTAGCTACTGGAGTTTAATATACAAGATGGACTCATGACATTCAAAGCGAGATACGTCAAGCCTTTGTTTGTTATAATTGTGATGATTATGGCGTGCAGCTGATGAAAACCCCAAAGTTGAGATTGTTAATTTGGGGTTCTCATCAGCTGTACGCCATAATCATCACAATTATAACAAGGGAATGGAATTTGTTGTTGTTGTTGTTCAAGGACGTCCCTATTTTCAGGGGAGAAACGTTGGAGGGGATGGAATTGTTGTCATTCAGTCATGTCCGACTCTTCGTGACCCCATGGACCAGAGCACGCCAGGCACACCTATCCTTCACTGCCTCTCGCAATTTGGCCAGACTCATGTTAGTAGCTTCGAGAACCCTGTCCAACCATCTCATCCTCTGTCGTCCCCTTCTCCTTGTGCCCTCCATCTTTCCCAACATCAGGGTCTTTCCCAGGGAGTCTTCTCTTCTCATGAGGTGGCCAAAGTCCTGGAGCCTCAGCTTCAAGATCTGTCCTTCTAGTGAGCACTCAGGGCTGATTTCCTTCAGAATGGATAGGTTTGATCTTCTTGCAGTCCATGGGACTCTCAAGAGTCTCCTCCAGCACCAGAATTCAAAAGCATCCATTCTTCGGCGATCAGCCTTCTTTATGGTCCAGCTCTCACTGGATGGAATAGGACGTCCCTATTTTCAGGGGAGAAACATTGGAGAGGATGGAATAGGATGTCCCTATTTTCAAGGGAAGATGGAGGGCACAAGGAGAAGGGGACAACAGAGGACGAGATGGTGGGACAGTGTTCTCGAAGCGACTGGCATGAGTTTGGCCAAACTGCGGGAGGCAGTGGAGGATAGGGGTGCCTGGCGTGCTCTGGTCCATGGGGTCATGAAGAGTCGGACACGACTGGACGACTGAACAACAACATTTTCAGGGGAGAAACATTGGAGAGGATGGAATAGGACGTCCCTATTCTCACGGGAGAAATGTTGCAGGGGATGGAGTTATGCCAGGGAGATAAGTAACTCAGCAACTTTTAGATGACATCTGAAGGCAGCCCTAGTTTTTTTTTTTTTAAGGTTTCCTGTTTTATTCTGGGTGTGAGGTTCCCCCGTTTCAGATGAATAAATAAACGTTTCAGGTTTTCTTTCTTTCTCTCCATTTTCCATTGGGGGGAGATTCCCCTACGCCTCTGTGATCACAGAGCGAGCGAAAGGGGCTTCCTGTCCGTGGGCGACTTCTGTGCTCGGTGCGCATTTGCATGTGTTTGCGAGAGGAGAGGGAACACCGTCTGAAACCAAGAGGTGAAGAGGGTTCACCCTCCTCCTCATCGTGATTTCTATTAAAAAATGAGATTTTTTTTTCCAAAGCACCATTCAGACTTTCCATTGACAGTCCTACGAAGAGACTAGTAGGACTTCCCTCAACAGGGCTGCCTTCAGATGTCTTCTAAAAGTCAAATAGTTGTTTATTTCCTTGACATCTGATGGGAGGGCGTTCCACAGGGAGGGTGCCACCACCGAGAAGGCCCTCTGCCTGGTTCCCTGTAACTTCGCATCTCGCAGGGAGGGAACCGCCAGAAGGCCCTCGGAGCCGGACCTCAGTGTCCGGGCTGAACGATAGGGTTGGAGACATTCCTTCAGGGATACTGGGCTGAGGCCATTTAGGATTTTCAAGGTCAGCACCAACCCTTTGAATTGTGCTCGGAAATGTCCTGGGAGTCAATGTAGGTCTTTCAGGACCTGAGTTATATGGTCTCTGCGGCCGCTCCCAGTCCCCAGTCTAGCTTCCGCATTCTGGATTAGTTGCAGTTTCCGGGTCACCTTCAAAGGGAGCCCCATGGAGAGCGCATGGCAGTAGTCCAAGCGGGAGGTAACCAGAGCATGCACCACTCTGGCGATCTGAAGAAATGTGCATGCACACGAAAGCTCATAACAAACTTAGTTGGTCTCTAAGGTGCTACTGGAAGGAAATTTTTTATTTTGTTACCACTCTGGCGAGACGGTCTGCGGGCCGGGGGGGGGGTCTTCCTTACGGAAGCAGAGGCCTTCTCCTTCTCCCAAACTCACCTTCTGGCTGCTACTGCTTCCTCTTGGAGACACGACCCCCCGGTCACTCTTCAAGGCTCCTCTTGGATCGATCCCCATGCCTCCTCCTCCTCCTCCCTCCCCACCTCTCCTCCCCGCGGGGAGATATTTACTGTCATAATTCAGCTGATAGAATTATAATAGCGCCGAAGCCGCTCCAACGCTCTCCCGGAGCCTGTCAGAGTCTGTCGCTGATAATGAATGAGCCCCAAAGGAAGGTTTCTGAACAGCCACCAACCCAAATTAATGATCCTTTGCAGAGAGCGCTTGTTGGCACCTCCGCCAGTCTCGGAGGGGGCACTTTTGCTACCGTCCGTGGGCAACGCGGCTCAAGCAATATTTGTTCCGTGTGATGCGGTTGGAGGATGGATGGCGGCTAACAGACTGAGGCTGAATCCTGACAAAACAGAAGGACGGTTTTTCGGGGGGACGGGGCGGGTGGGTGTGGGGGACTCCCTGGTCCTGAATGGGGCAACTGTGCCCCTGAAGGACCAGGTGCGCAGCCTGGGAGTCATTTTGGACTCCCAGCTGTCCATGGAGGCGCAGGTCAATTCTGTTTCCAGGGCAGCTGTCTACCAGCTCCATCTGGTACATGGGCTGAGACCCTCCTTGCCCACAGATTGTCTGGCCAGTGTGGTCCATGCTCTGGTTATCTCCTGCTTGGACTACTGCCATGCGCTCCACGTGGGGCTACCTTTGAAGGTGACCCGGAAACTGAAACTAATCCAGAATGCGGCAGCTAGAGTGGGGACTGGGAGCGGCCGCCGAGACCACATAACACCGGTCCTGAAAGACCTACATTGTCTACCAGGACGTTTCCGAGCACAATTCGAAGTGTTGGTGCTGAGCTTGAAAGCCCAAAACGTCCTCTGTCCTGTTGACCAGAAGGAGCGTCCCCACCCCCATCACTTGCCCTGGACACGGAGGTCCAGCTCCAAGGGCCTTCTGGCGGTTCCCTCCCTGCGAGAAGTGAGATTACAGGGAACCAGACAGAGGGCCTTCTCGGTGGTGGCGCCCACCCTGTGGAACGCCCTCCCGTCAGATGTCAAGGAAATAAACAACTATTTGACTTTTAGAAGACATCTGAAGGTAGCCCTGTTGAGGGAAGTCCTACTAGTCTCTTTGTAGGACTGTTGAGGGAAGTTTTTAATGACTGATGTTTTAAGGTATTTTAATGACTGATGTTTTAAGGTATTTTAATCTTAAGATTTAGTGTCAGGAGTATAACGTATTCCTGGACACCGCAGAGTTAGACGCAGACTTTTCTGGAAGCTTCTGGCTGTTGTGAAATTGACTAGACAGCTCAACGCAGGAACTCAGCAACTCACTAGATAACTATATACAGTATTTATTGATTGAAGCAACTAGCATCCATAAGTTACTATGTACAGACTTTACAAAATAAAAGAAACAAAACATAAAATCCTTCCCTCTCTGTCTCTCTCTCTCTCTATACTGACCACTTTCCACATCAACACCTGCACCACACACTAACCACACAGCTCTCACACAGAGCTGAGTCTTAAGGAACTCCACTGACCAATCACAGGTCGTTGCTAAGGGTCTGAGAGAGAGCAGATCTGGGCTTTCTGCCAACTAGTTAATTGCTTGTAAGATAACACAGCTGCATTTCTGCACGTAGGCAACTCTGAAATCTCTAACATTTAATATGGCAGGGTATAAATTAATAACAACAACAACAACAACAACAACAACAACTCGGCTACAAGTGATTGCCAAAGAGGAAGACTTCTAAGAACATCAGAACGTCTCTGCTGGATCAGCCCCAATGGGGCCACCCTAGTCCAGCAACCTGTTATCACAGCGGTCAACCAGTTGCCCACCGGTTGCAGGACCTGAGTGCGAGAGCAACGTCCCCCAGCAAGTGGAGGTAGAACATAGCCACTATGCTTCTTAGCCATGGATAGTCTTACGGCAGCTACATTTGTTGGCTGCTGTCAGGGAACTATCCCCGACTCAGCGCAGAGTGGTGCAAGGGCTCTCAGGATGTTACAGAGATCCCCAGTCCCACCTCGCCAGCAGTACCTCCTCTAGCAGCAGGAGGAGTGGTGAGGCATCCAGCGAGGAGGGGGAGGTCTCTCAGGGGGAAAGGAGCCGAGGCTCTGGGGATGCACGGGAGACCCAGCGCTCACGCCGTTCTGCGGGCGATACAGGGGGCACGCAACTTCCGTCGCGCCCCAAAGGCATCGTGGGGTGAAACGAAAAGATAGGAGGCGGGGTTTTCGTATCCCTAAGCTCTTTCGTTGGGGTCAGAACCGGAAGGGACCATTCCCGGATTCTGGCACCGCTTGATGCAGACATGAACTTTTTAGCTCTGCACTGTACAGGTGAAACTCGAAAAATCAGAATATCGTGGAAAAGTCCATTGATGTAAGCAATTGTTTTCATTAGCTACTGGAGTTTAATGTATGAGATAGACTCATGACACGCAAAGCGAGATACGTCAAGCCTTTGCTTGTTATAATTGTGATGATTATGGCGCGCAGCTGATGAAAACCCCAAAGTTGAGATTAATTTGGGGTTCTCATCAGCTGTATGCCATAATGCTCACAATTATAACAAATAAAGGCTTGACATATCTCGCTTTGCATGTCATGAGTCCATCTCATATATTAGTTTCACCTTTTAAGTTGAATTACTGGGGAAAAATGAACCTTTCCACGATATTCTGATTTTTCGAGTTTCACCTGTACATAGTTTGCACAATAAAGACCTTAAAGGAAACAGCGGGGTTCTGGCTGCTTACTCATGAGCAACTAATGGAGAACCTTACAGCTACATTTGTGGAGCATCCAGAGCTCAAGGCAGTCTACCTTGGACCCTTGAGGACAAACAGTACCGCAGGGAGGAATCTTGAGCCCTGCTTAGGAGATTCTTAGAAGCCTCTGTTGTGTGACTGTGCCAAAGAGGATACAGGATTAGACCTGACCCGGCGAGGAACTCGAAAGCGATGGTCATGAAGTACGAGGAACAGAAAGGAGGCGAGTCAACAGGGAGAGAGACCATCTGTCCGAAAAAGAGAGAAGTCAGCGTTGAGGTATGTTAGCCACAGAGGTTTTGGGATGCCTGATTCACAGGATGACTAAAAATATTTATTGCGCGGAGCTGCCTGGATGGGGAGAGAAGCTGGCACAGAAAATCTGGGCGAGGATCAAAGGCAGTGCCAGATTTACGTATAAGCTAAACAAGCTATAGCTTAGGGCTCCACTCTCTTGGGTGGCTCCCCCCAAAAAATTAAAGGGGGGGAAACTGGATATGCTTTTCCAAAATATAAGATAAATAAAAATAAAACCTACACCCAGCAACAGTGTTTTGTTTTGTGTTGTGTAGGCTCCTAGGATGTAAGTCATGGGCCCCTCCTGCTCCCTCAAATATCCCTGGTTTGCTCCTTTCTATATAAAGTGGTACCTTGGTTCTCAAACTTAATCCGTTCCAAAACCAAAGCGTTCCAAAACCAAGGCGCGCTTCTTTCCCATAGAAAGGAATGCAAAACGTATCAATCCATTCCGGACTTTTAAAAACAACCCCTAAAACAGCAATTTAACATGAATTTTACTATCTAACGAGACCAGTGATGCGTAAAATGAAAGCAATAATCAATGTACTGTACTATAAAATATATAAGACAGTATTGTGGATGATAAAAATTAAAATTATTATTATTTTCTTACCTGCAGTGATGATAGTCATTGTTTGGAGGGGGGTCTTTTATCCATTTCCGCTAGCCTGCTCCCTAAAATATCCCTGGTTTGCTCCTTTCTATATATAGGGTGCCGACATTCTGCATGGACTGGTTGCATGGCCACATGCGCAAATGGCTTTAGATATCAATTAGGTCCATAAATTACCATATGGCATATATTCAACACGAAAAACAGCGGCAATTTGTTGTTGACAAAGGACAGCTGGACATATAAATGGCCCCATTACCTTCAGGAGCTGAGGGCCGCATCAAACCTCAATCTGGCCCTGGTCAAAGGCCTACTTCACCATGAGCCATGACTTCAAAGTCGTCCGCCACTCACAAAGGTATAAAAGTTCCTTCTCCCTGGCTACCAATCGCCCCAGAACTTTGAATTATATTTTTCTCTCTCCAGACCCGTTCTTTCCTCTTTCAAATCTTTCAAATCGCCTCATTGGCTTCCATCGCTCTCCTCAACCAGCTGTTGGACAGACTGCTATGACATCACGGCACGTCCGCGAGCATCCTAGCCACTCAGGTTGCAGAATGTCGGCGACATCACAGCAGGCCAGCCAGTAGGCGGGGAGGACATTTTAAAAGTCACACACACACACAAAAAATTTCCCCCTCTTTTTGTGGCTCAGACATACCTGCAAACGAACCTACCAATTTAAGTTCTTGCTGTTCTAATCCTCGGCTTTTTCGTACCAGTTTGCGATGGTGATTATTTGGGCGGGGAAAGGAAAAAAATCAGGAAAATTCATCCGCATCTTAATGTGCGTTCCTTAGAACGTACTCTTTCCTTGCACACCATACCTCTTGCAAACAGTTTCCCCTAAGAGTATCTGGGCCTTTTTGCTAATTAATCTGTGGCCTTTGAAATGGTGTGTGGCGGAGTATTGTTTTTATACTGTAAACCGTCCTGTGATCCTTTGACGGAGCTTAGCAATTAATTAATCAACAACATAACAGACTTTAGAACTAGCAAGGGCAAACAGTCCCCCATGTATGCAATTTATCAGCGGCAGAAAAATGCAAAAATTGCAAAATTCGCAAATGCAAAAAATTGCAAAGTTCACAAATGCAAACAATGCAAAATTCGGAGAAGGGAATTTTCCAAAGGATTGCTTTTGGTTAGCGTAAAGTGCAGAATGAGGCAGACCAAGACCCAAATTGAATTTCTCCCATGCCCCCCCTTCAGATCCTCTCGAAAATAATCGCCACACATCTCCTGCTACATGTGGCGAATGGTTAGATATGTGACAGTTATCGCCCAGATTCCAGAGGTCAGCAAACCTTTCAGGACCAGTGTTATGTGGTCCCGGCAGCCACTCCCAGTCCCCAGTCTGGGTGCCGCATTCTGGATTAGTTGTAGTTTCTGGGTCACCTTCCAAGGTAGCCCCACGTAGAGTGCATGGCAGTAGTCCAAGCGGGAGATAACCAGAGTATGGACCACTCTAGAAAGTCAGTCTGCGGGCAGGGAGGGTCTCATCCTGCGTACCAGATGGAGCTGGGAGACGGCCGCCCTGGACGCAGAATTGACCTGTGCCTCCATGGACAGCTGCGAGTCCAAAATGACTTGTGGGTTCGAAATCCTGGAGATCTGCTGCCGTTCAGTGTTGACAGCCATCAAAAAATGTAAATCGCTTCTATTGGAAAACAGACTATAGGATTTTGACGCCTTGTAACGATATTATTGATCGCTGGTTTGGAATTATACTGTATTATATTTCTGGCTTTTGCTGTAATAAACAGTTGAGAATTAACTTGTGCCTCCATGGACAGCTGTGATACCAAAATGACCCCCAGGCTGCGCACCTGGTCCTTCGGGGGCACAGTGACCCCATTCAGGACCAGGGAGTCCCCCACACCTGCCCACCCCCTGTCTCCCCAAAACAGCACTTCTGCCTTGTCAGGATTCAACCTCAGTCTGTTTAGATGCCATCCGTCCTCCGCAGAGAAACAGTCTGTGATTTCCCTCCTTCCCCAATAAACGAGACAGGCCGAAATGCAGAGGAATCTCCGAGGCTCCCAGCGGACTATCTGCAGAATACATTTCGCTGTGTCCTTGGAAACGTCGTCAGGCGATATCTTGGCTACCTCTTGGCACCTTTGGCTTGCTGGGAGCATGATTCCACATTCGCAGGAATTTTTGAGGTCTGCGTGGAGAAGAAGCGCCGTCAATTATCTTTTGCTCGGTGGACGGATTCCACCCTCTGTCCCTCCCCAGCTTCTCTATTTGGACTGCCGCATCGTCCGTCTCTGCCAGCTCTGCTGGGCTTTCCGTCTGCGAGGCCTTCATCGATCCTTTATTGCTGTCTGGTTTTCCACCCAGGGCTTCAAAGAGTGAGATTGAATTATCCGCATATTCACAAAGCAGATGCCTAACTATGGTAAAACCCTTGAAAACTTTCCGCCGAAAGACCAAAACTCTTTGGAGCCTGAGATCCACCTTAATGCCATGCTCTCTGGCAAACGTTGCTTGCGGAGTCCCAGAATCAAATCCCAAACCTTCCCTTCTCTCCCAAAGCACCATCCATGACATCACAGCAGGCTAGCCAATGACAGCTAGTGGGTTTGTGATATCAGGGGCCTCAGGGCATCACAGTAATTGTGATTTTTTTTATTGTTGTTGTTGAGTCGTTTAGTCGTCTCCGACTCTTCATGACCCCACGGACCAGAGCTTGCCAGCCCCTCCTGTCTTCCACTGTCTCCCGCAGTTTGGTCAGACTCATGTTGGTCGCTTCGAGAACACTGTCCAACCATCTCGTCCTCTGTCGTCCCTTTCTCCTTGCGCCCTCCATCTTTCCCAACGTCAGGGAGTCTTCTCTTCTCATGAGGTGGCCAAAGTCTTGGAGCCTCAGCTTCAGGATCTGTCCTTCCAGCGTCCTTCCCCTTTTCAAGCTTCTGGGCCTTTGCTGAGACAACATTTTCCTCTAGCTCAGCCACAGCAAGCCCCATTGGGAGCTGTCCATGGTCCTGAGCTGCCTTTCCTTGCCTCTGCGGCCCTTGTTTCCATTACAGACCCAAATCCCACCCACCCCCCCGGAAAATAGGATACCCTCCAGGGTTTAGGGTTGCAGGGGACCAGCCAGATGACAGCCAGCTCAGAGGCTCAGCCAGGGCAGCTGGCTAGACGGCTATATGCCGCGGCTTCTGCAACCCAGAATTGGAAAGCCTTTGAGAACTTTAGGTAAAACCAAGGCTCGGGAACTCCTTTTAGCCAGTGCAAAGCTTTCCTGAAAGAGGCAGACTACATTAGCAAGGGGAGACCTAGGGGTCCCTGCAAGGGCAATTCTCCGGTTCTTGAGCGGAGGCAGAGGAGGACATGGCGAGAAAGCTTCGAATAGAGCTTGCTGATCAGAAGGTCGGTGGTTCGAATCCCCGCAATGACGGGTGGTCAGGGGTCCCTTTGCCTATGTTAGTTGCAGGAGGCGGTGATTCTCGTCAGCTCCTCCATCAAAGCTGATCGGATTATTTTCAGTCCCTCCAGCTGCAGAGACTCTGCAGGATCACATTCAGAGGAGGCTGCCTGCAGTGTCTCTGAACGATTCCTGCTCTGTCTCTGCAGGGGGGGAGGCGATTCCCTTCTGTCTGTGCGACAGGTGCGAGCGTGTCGTTCTGCCACCCTCAGTGTAGAGGGGATGTCGCAGAACTGCTGGCCCCTTGAGAGGAGGCTCCCCGCCGCTTCTCCGTTTGAGTCTCCGATCTCTTTTCAGGTCGCGGCGACTCACTCTGAACCGCTGAGGCCATTCTTCCGCCTCCACCCTCCCCAGAACTCAAATCTTTGGGGACACGAACCCCATTTGGCACCCGACTCCGCCAGCAGGACTTTGAGAATCCCTAAAAGAGTTAAGAGGTTTCCAAACTTAGAAAACTGCGGCACAGCTTTTTGGGGGGGATCGCTTTGGGGGGGATCGTTTCCTTGCAACGGCAGCTGAGGAACTTAATAATAAAAACGAAGGCAATTTAGAACCGGGGAAAATTCATTGACTATGGAACGAAGCACAAAGTCTGGGTGTGAGAGAGTTTATTTGGTCGGTGGGGTCACGGTGTTGCTACAACTTTAACAAACCCAACTCTCGCCTTCTCCCCTCCCCCTTTATTTTCCTCCAAAGTGATCCTGCACTCCACTCCCCCCCTCCACTCCTCCTTTCTTTCATTCTTTTCTCTCCACCGCTGCTCTATGAATCAGCCTCCCCCAAACAGACAGACGGATTGGCTTTTTGTTTGTCACCGGGGGCCTCCCGCAGCAAAGGAACGGGTAGGGCTGGAAAGTTCAATTAAATAACGAGGCAGGAATTCAAAATTATGCAGTGCTGAGCACACTGAGCCCGGAGAAAGGCCCATGGGGTAGACAGGTACACGTTATTCCCCTGTCTCGTGCTTTCTGGAAGTGCCCTGAGATGCCCCAGATACTCCAGGAGGCTTACAACATATATGATAAAACATTGAACATCGAAAAACTCCCCTACCCAGGGCTGCCTTCAGGTGTCTTCTAAAGGCTGTAGAGTGACTTATCTCCCTGGCTTGGGGGTCACATAACTCCGTACCCTCAATGTTTCTTCTGTGAAAATTGTTGTTGTTCAGTCGTTCAGTCGTGTCCGCCTCTTCGTGACCCCATGGACCAGAGCACACCAGGCACGCCTATCCTTCACTGCCTCTCGCAGTTTGGCCAAACTCATGCCAGTCGCTTCGAGAACACTGTCCAACCATCTCATCCTCTGTCGTCCCCTTCTCTCTGTGAAAATAGGGACGTCCTATTCCACCCCCTCCAACGTTTCTCCCATGAAAATAGGGACATCCTAAGAAACCCCTGACCGTTAGGTCCAATCGTGGATGACTCTGGGGTTGCGGCGCTCATCTCGCTTTACTGGCCGAGGGAGCCGGCGTACAGCTTCTGGGTCATGTGGCCGGCATGACTAAGCCGCTTCTGGTGAACCAGAGCAGCACATGGAAACGCCGTTTCCCTTCCCGCCGGAGCGGTACCTATTTACCTACTTGCACTTTGACGTGCTTTTGAACTGCTAGGTGGGCAGGAGCAGGGACCGAGCAACGGGAGCTCACCCCGTTATTGCGGGGATTCGAACCGCCGACCTTCTGATCGGCAAGCCACAACCCACAGTGCCACCCGCATCCCCCTTCCCTGACATAACAGTTGTCATTGAAATCATACACACGCCCCTTTGCAAATCATCAAAATTTGCAGACTTTCTGCCATTTGCAAGGAGCAAATCTAATGTTGCGTTTTCCTGCTGAATTGGGGTGGGTGGATGGGCCAAATTGAAATGTTTGAAGCAGAAGCCACAGGGGTGGCAAATGGCTGTGTTTAATTCCCACAGCCTCCCAATTAATTCCTATTTATTTGTTATTAAGTGTTAGCAGGGCCCTTAAGATTTGCACCCCCATCGCAAATCATTGCAGACTTCCAGCAAATCTAAAGTTGCATTTACTACTGAATCTGTTTAAAAGCAGAAGGCACAAGGGAGGGGAAATGCCTGCATTTAATTCACACAGCCCCCCCCCAATTAATTCCTATTTATTTGTTGTTATTATTGTTAGTAGGGCCATTAAAATTTGCACGCCCGTCGCAAATCATCAAAATTTGCAGGCTTCCAGCAAATCTAAAGCTACAGGGAACCAGGCAGAGGGCCTTCTCGGTGGTGGCGCCCGCCCTGTGGAACGCCCTCCCATCTCAATGTCAAAGAAATAAAAACAACTATCTTACGTTCAGAACAGGTAGGTAGCCGTGTTGGTCTGCGGTGTGCATGCACACGAAAGCTCACACCAAGAACAAACTTAGCTGGTCTCTAAGGTGCTACTGGAAGGATTTATTTTTTATTTTGTTTTTACATTCAGAAGACATCTCAGGGAAGTTTTTAAATGTGTGGTATTTTCACGTATTTTTAATCTTTGTTGGAAGCCGCCCAGAGTGGCTGGGGAAACCCAGCCAGATGGGCGGTGTACAAATAATAAATTGTTGTTGTTATTATTATTATTATTGCATAAAAATGAGGCTGCAGTCTAGATTAAATTTTAAATTGTCTTTTAAATTGGAATCCTAGTAGCAGACCTAGATTGAACCTTAGTTTAAGTAAATAGGAGTATGAGAAGGAAAATATGAGTAACAAATGGGAATTATAACTGTACGTTATGTTAGATAAAACAAAACACAAAATACAAAGAGGATAATTGGAAGTTTGAGAATGAGTGAATTCAAGTGCTGACGGTCGGAATGTAGGGTATGTGAGAATAAGTGTGTGTATGTAAATTTTTATGTTTGAAGTTTGAAGTTATGTATGTAATGTATGTATGCAATTATGTTTGAATATGCTTGAATATGTAGTTAATATGTGATGAGTATGTTTTATTTGTTATGATTTTAAACAATAAAGAGATATTTAAATAAAATTTTAAATTGTATTTTAATCTTATCTTAATGAATTGTTTTATGTTTTTGTTGCGATTTTATTGGTGTTAGCCGCCCTGAGCCCGGTTTGGCGGGGAAGGGCGGGGGTATAAATAAAAAATTATTATTAATATAATTATTATCATTGATTATTATTAATATTATTATTTACTACTGAATTTGGGGCCGGCCAAATTCTAAAATTTCGACTCCTTTAAAAAGCAGAAGCCACAGGGGAGGGGAATGGATATGCATCGTTTAAAATTCCCGCAGGCCTCCCTCCCCCCCCCCCCATTCATTCCTATTTATTCGATTATTCAGCGTCAGCAAAAGGAGCCATTGAAATTTTTCCACAAGGAGCAGGCAGCGCTAAACCAATTGACGCCTGGAACCGCGGGAGGCGCGGGCGGCGCACGCGAAACGAAGGATCGCGGCAGCTGCCTTGCGGGGCCCCTCCCCCTTGCTCAGTGGGCGAAGAAGGGCTCGCAGGGTTAGGCAGGCAGGCAGTCCGAGGGGAGGGGCGGACGGGGAGGGAGGGAAGGGCCTCTCCCATTGGCCGGCGCTCACGCTACTCCGCGCCGCCGCGCCCTCCCATTGGACCCTGCCCCGCGGCCTTATCATTCCATCTCTCTCTCTCTCCCCGGTGCTCCCACTTCGTCACGCTGCTGCTGCTGCTGCTGCTGCTCTCGTGGCCTCTTCGCGCAGCTTCTCCTTGCTCGTGTCCCTCCGCCAAAGGAAAAGTAGTTCCTATTTCTCCACCCTCTTAGCGTGGCTCCTCCTCGCTCCGCCCACTCTGGGGAGCCACACCCCCCACTATTATTATAATTTTTTTTACTACTCTATTTTGTTTTGCTTTTTTTCCCTTTTCTCTTTATGGGCTTTTCCTCCCTCTCGTAACCCCACAATTTTTTAAATTATTATTCTTATTATTTTTAAATTGTGTATAGATTATTCAAATTACGGCTTGTAGTCCTTAAATGATTTTGTGCATTTGACAAATGTTTTCTTTTCATTCTTTTTTCTTTTATGTATTTTTTTTCTTTCCTTTTCGGTATATGTAAATTTTAAAGAATGCAAAATAGTTTTAGTTTTAAAAAAGAGAGCGAGAAAGCAACTATATTGGTCTTACTTTATTAGCCGTTATATTTCCATTGGGGTGCACCCAGTAGAACCGCTGGAATTCGTAGAAAGGTGGTGTTGGAAATGGGGTCCCCCAGCGGTCATCTAGCCCAACCCCCCTTGCAATGCAGGAACCCCAGCTAAAGAATCCCGTTTCAGATGGCCATCCAACTTCTGGTAAAAGACTTCCAGTGAAGGAGAGTCTGCCACCTGCAGACCAATCCACTGCTGAAGAGCTCATATTATTATTATTATTATTATTATTATTATTATTATTATTATTATGTCCTATACCTGCAGGTCTCTTTTAAAAAAAAATATATTTATTGAAATTTTTTAACACATAAAATAAACATCCACACATCCACATTTAAAACTAACAAAAACAAACATAAAAATATACATATAAATCTTATACCTAATGTTTATTACTCACATTGCAATGGACTTCCTCCTATCTCCTCCTCCTGCGTTCCATGTCTATCATTTTTAGTAATTTCTAAACATCTTACCGAATCATATTTACTATAAAACTTACTTAAATATTCAACCTTATCTATTTTTCTTAACTTATATTCATCTATCTTAAACACTTAACGTTACTCTACGTCTACAGTCTAGCTTTTCTATCTAATTCTCAATCATACAGTAATTTTTTAAATACAATTTAAATTTCTTCCACTCTTCTTCCGCCGCGTCGTCCCTCTGGTCACGAAGTTTCCCGGTCATCTCAGCGAGCTCCATATAATCCATCATTTTCATCTGCCATTCTTCAATCGTTGGTAGTTCTCCTGTCCTCCAGTTTTTAGCTATCAAAATTCTAGCTGCTGTTGTGGCATACATAAAGAAAGTCCTATCGCATTTGGGGATTTCTTGGCCTAGGATGCCCAGTAAGAAGGCTTCTGGATCACACTTCAAAATGACCTTAACAGATTAGACAACTGGGCCAAAGCAAACAAGATGAATTTTAACAGGGAGAAATGTAAAGTACTACACTTGGGCAAAAATAATAATGAAAGGCACAAGTACAGGATGCAATTCTGGGCTGCATCAATAGGAGTATAGTGTCTAGATCAAGGGAGCTAATAGTACCACTGTATTCTGCTCTGGTCAGACCTCACCTGGAATACTGTGTCCAGTTCTGGGCACCACAGTTCAAGAAGGATACTGGCAAGCTGGAACGTGTCCAGAAGAGGGCAACCAAAATGGTCAAAGGCCTGGAAACGATGCCTTATGAGGAACGGCTTAGGGAGCTGGGTATGTTTAGCCTGGAGAAGAGAAGGTTGAGGGGTGATATGATAGCCACGTTCAAATATATCAAAGGATGTCATATAGAGGAGGGAGAAAGGTTGTTTTCTGCCGCTCTGGAGAAGCGGACACGGGGCAATGGATTCAAACTACAAGAAAGAAGACTCCACCTAAACATTAGGAAGAACTTCCTGACAGTAAGAGCTGTTGGACAGTGGGATTTGCTGCCAAGGAGTGTGGTGGAGTCTCCTTCTTTGGAGGTCTTGAAGCGGAGGCTTGACATCCATCTGTCAGGAATGCTTTGATGGTGTTTCCTGCTTGGCAGGGGGTTGGACTGGATGGCCCTTGGGGTCTCTTCCAACTCTAGGATTCTATGATTCTTTTTAAATGTGTTTTTCAACACTTTTTTCATTTCATTATAAATCTTTTCCCAGAAGTCTTTTACCTTTGTGGCACGTCCACCACATATGGAAGAAGGTTCCTTCTGTTAAGTTTACATTTCCAGCACTTATTACTTTGTCCATGATACATTTTTGCCACAGGTCTCAGGGCAGTTCACAGGATAAAATCACAATATAAAACTGCAAAATACATACAAATAAAAACCAAACAACTCAATAGCCCCCCCCCAAAAAACAATAGAATTGTTGAGTTGGGTCAATTTACTCCAACTCTATGCAGCGCAGGAATTTTGGTGGGGGGACTCGAACCCACGACCCTGAGATTGATAAGTCTCGTATTCTACCGACTGAGCTACGGATAGCACGGCTCTGACTATCAGAAAAGTTCTTTGAAGGTTTAGTCATAGAAGACCTAAGTTCCTAAGCCTAGATTCATGGCCACAGAACAAACTCATACCTATTAATTCCAGTGGGCCTACTCTTGATTATTTTATTTTATGGAATGATTGAATGAATGTATATGTCCCACAGTATATACCATCCTGTACCCGCAGGTCTCAGGGCAGTGCACAGGATAAAATCTGAATATAAAACCACAAGATACATAATCGAAATACTGTAAAAAAACGAAAACAACACATTTTAAAAGGGCATAGGATGTCGAGAAGAAGACTTATCATATAGTTAAGCGTGGAGATTTGAAAATAATAATAATAATAATAATAGTAATAATAATAATAATAATACAAGGAAGTGCTAATAATGGGTTGAAGGGATAGCTGAGCCAATAAGAGAACAAGACACTTCATCTCAGGGTCATGGATTCGAGTCTCACGTTGGGTCAGCTGTATTGCAGTGGGTTGGACTAGATGACCCATGGGTTCCCTTCCGACTCTACGATGCTATGAAATAAGTAGCAAACAAAAACATTTACACTTCTTTGGAGGAGTAAGGATAAATCTGCCTGGGGACCTTCGGGGTGAATTGTGTGGGGAGGCAATAATAAATATATTTTAAAAATAATAATTTTAGGAAATTCACTCCCCCCCCCACCCCCCAAAGAGGTCTTGCTTGTGAAAAGCGGGTGGTTGCAGGACTCCTTTGCTAAGGGATTCCTTCTTCTCACAACGACTTCTAACGCTGCAGACCTCTCTCTGCCAGAGGGCGAGGTCACAACCACCAGCTTCCCAGGGGGGGGGGGGGGGCTTCGAAAAAGTCTAAGGGAAATAACCAAACAGACGGATTATGCTCAAAAGAACAGAAGAGTCGTGCTCCAAAATGGAACAATTTGCTGTGTGAATAAGTCATTTCGTTTTCCTGTCTCAAAGTTCCCAGCACTCAGCTTCGCACCCTCCAACGTTTCTCAAATGAAAAACAGGGACGCCTTATTCCAAGAAATC
This sequence comes from Lacerta agilis, assembly GCF_009819535.1. NCBI lineage: Eukaryota > Metazoa > Chordata > Lepidosauria > Squamata > Lacertidae > Lacerta > Lacerta agilis. The sequence goes on from NC_046329.1 coordinate 10,090,383, forward strand.
AATAATAATTTTATTAATCATACCCCACCCATCTCACTGGGTTTCTCCAGCCACCTGGTTTCTGATTTTATCCCAGAATGTCCCGCTTTTCCTTAGGACGTCCCTATTTTCAGGGGAGAAACTTTGGAGGGGATGGAATAGGACGTCCCTATTTTCAGGGGAGAAACGTTGGAGGGGATGTGGGTCAAACCACTGTGTTGCTTGGGCTTGCTGATCAGAAGGTCAGCGGTTCGAATCCCCGCAATGACAGGGTGAGCTCCCGTTGCTCGGTCCCTGCTCCTGCCAACCAAGCAGTTTGAAAGCACGTCAAAGTGCAAGTAGATAAATAGGTACCGCTCCGGCGGGAAGGGAAACGGCGTTTCCGTGCGCTGCTCTGGTTCGCCAGAAGCGGCTCAGTCCTGCTGGCCACATGACCCGGAAGCTGGACGCCGGCTCCCTCGGCCAGTAAAGCGAGATGAGAGCCACAACCCCAGAGTCATCTGTGACTGGACTTAACTGTCATGGGGTCCCTTTAACCTTTTTATTTTCGCGGGAGAAATGTTGGAGGGGATGGAATAAGACGTCCCTCTTTTCAGGGGAGAAACGTTGGAGGGGATGGAATAAGACGTCCCTATTTTCACACAAGGAATGTTGGAGGGGATGGAATAGGACGCCTTAATTTCACCAGAGAAATATTGGAGAGCTTGTGGTGTGGGTCTCAGGGATGGCAGGAACATTGCAATGGGAGACCTGTTCTGTGGGGCCCTGTGAGTCACCACTAAATACCCAAATCCACTTTTTTGGGGGGCCCTGGGGAGCAGAGGAGGGGGGGATCGGGGAGTGCAGAACACAGGAGAGATCAGTTAGGAAGTTCTGCTTTGTGGGGGTTCCCAAAAGACCCTAACTCAACCCCCGCCAGCTCTGTGCAATTTTGGGGACCCCTGATCTAATGGGGTGGGGAGGGAGGCATCCCCCAAACTCCCTAGAGTTCTAGGGTGGAAGCAGGGGGCACCCGTCGGTCTGTGCAATGGGGGCTGTTTCATGTTTCTTTGTGTATGTGTTGTGAGGGAGGGGGGAACTGCCAAAAGTTGGGGGGGGGGCTTCAGGAACTTGTTTGGGGCTGTCATGGAGAGCGGGTGGCCTTTGACCCTGGAGTGTGAAGGTTAAAATCCGGGGGGGGGGACGACTCTCACCCCTCCCTCTCACTTTAGAGGTTTGTGTAATATATATATATGTATATATAGAAATAGTTCTTAATATGGGGGGGAGCCTTAATATTGCAGGATCTTCTATAAAACTGGAGGGGGCCCCAGTTTTTTTTGAATCCCCTTCCCCCACAAATCCCCCCTCCATTTGCCTATGGAAGAAGAGTGAAGAGTTGCAAGTGTGTGTGGGTTTTGAGGGGGGGTGCGAGCGGCGGACCAACGGCCCTCAGCGTTGCGTCCCCTTTAACAAAAAAAAAAAACAACCCACACACACACGAGGGCAGCCATTTAATCGACCGCTTCCATCTCTTCCACGACCCCCACACACCTAAAAAAAAATAAAATAAATGCATTTGCATCTGTGGGGAAAAGAGAGCGTGATTTTTTTTTTAAAAAAAGAGAATTTAAAAGCGCGCGCCCCCTGCTAGAGAGAGAGAGAGAGACCCTATTCTGGGGAGATAGCCCTTTAAAATCATAATGATGAAAAATCCAAATTTCTCCCCCCTCTTTTCCTAAGTATTTGGGAGCTGGCGAGAGGAGGAGGGAGGCGGGCGGCGGCGGACGAGAGGGACGGAGCCTCGTGGGCAGAGCCAGCCAGCCGAACTCTTTCCTTCCCTCCCCACCCCGTTCATTTCTTTTTAATTTTTTAATTTCTTTTTTTTTTTCACTTGTGCAGCTGGTCGTAATGGTGGTTGGCGGCGGAAGGATACGTCGGGGAAGGGAGGCCTTGATGCGTGTGTGTGTGTGGATGCGTGTGTAAGCAGAGGAGGGAGAAGGGGGCGCCCGTCCGCCTTTGCCTGCCCCAGCGAGCGAGCGAGCGAGCGAGCCACGGGGGAAGGGGGGGGGGGAGAGAGAAACAGAAACCCACGGAGAGAGAGAGGGAGAGAGAGAAAGAGAGAACAGAGGCAAGGCAAAAAGGCTCTTTGCAACGATGAGCCAGCGAATCAAACGCTAAAAAAGAGGGGGCTCGGAGCCGGAGGGGGGGGGGAGAGAGAAAGAAAGGGGGGGGAGAGAGGAAAAAGAGAGAGAGAGAGAGAGAGAGAAGAGAAAAAGGAAAAAAAAAAGGAGGAGCGGCACTTTTACTTTCCTTCCCACCCCCCTCCCCCCTTCTTTCCCTCCCCCGCGGCCGCCGGGAAGCGGGTGGAACGTCGGCGGGGGCACATCAAAGGGATTCGAACGTCGGGGCGCACATCCGATCGAACGCTCGGCGCGGGCCAAACATCCGATCGAACGTTCGGGGCGGCCAATCCGGGCGCCGGGACGGGGCGCGCGCGGACCCCGAACGTTCGGAGAGCCCGTCCTCTCTCCTCTCCTCCTTTAATCTCTTTCCCGTTCCTTCCTTCCTTCCTTCCCTCCCTCGGCTCCCGGTTCTTTTTTCCTTCTTCTTTTTTTTTTTTTTTTGAAATTCCTCCTTCCTTTCCTTGCTCCCCTCCCCCCCTCTTTTTTTTTTTGCTACATTGTAGTAGCCATTTCCGTTCGCCTCTCTCTGTATCTCTTTTTTTATTACATTGTTATTAAAAAGAGTGTGTGGGGAGAGGGGGGGGGAAGAGAGGAGAAGCCGCCTCCGTCAGCCTTTGCCACAGCCGCCGCCGCCGCCGCCGGGAGAACAATAGGAAGGGTTAAGAAGAGGAACCGGGGCGCCCACCCCGGCTGCGCCCCGGGGATCAACGCAACCGAGTCGTGGATGTGACGCGGTTCCCCCCCCCCTACGCCCCGCGCTCCCCAATTCCGACACAAACTGAGCAGGTAAGCTGGAAGGAGGGGGGGAGGGGCTCCTACTTTTAAAATTTGAGGGGGGGGAGAGAATGTTCACTTTTGACTCCTCCCCCTCCTCGGAACTATTTTGTGTGTAATGTGTGTGGGGGGTGCCCCCCCCCGCTCAGGCCAGACTTAAATATCCCACCGTGGAAAAACTTAACTTGGGCCGTTTCTTCGCGACTTTCCTCGGCGGCTCCCCTCCCCCCCCACGCACCTATCGACGCCGATTTATTTATTTATTATTTAAAAAATGGTGAGGGATTCCTTCCCCCCCCCTCTCTTGCCCTTTCTTTCTCTCTCTCTCTCTCTCCCTCTCTCTCCCCCCCCCCCGGAAGTGGTGTTAAACTTTATGGGGCGGGAAGTTGGAAGCAAGGAAGGGGGGGGGCGAGAGGGGGGGTCTCCCTGACTTCTTTCCACCTCCCAGTTAATGTTCTTTTTTTGGGGGGGGGGAAGAGGCTGCTACTGCTACTGTATCTAGAACTATTTGAAAGTTATAGGTTTTTTGTGTATGTGGTTGGGGGGGGGGGGGTCCAGCTTCCCATTTTCCTGCCTCGTGGACTTTAGGAATAGTCAGGTCACATTGTGCTTGTTGTTGTGGAGGGGGGGTTGTTATATATATTTTTGAACCGGTTGCAGGAGCAGCTTTTGAATCCCAGGAGTTTCTTTTCCTTGAGGTGTGTGTGGGGGGGACGACACCCCGAATTTCACACCCAACTCACCCGACCTACCTTTAATTGTGCAGTTCCCTGGCTGCAAACTTTCACACATAAATTTACACGTGTGTGAAAAGAGGGGCTTGATGGGGAGGGGGGCAACCAGAGAGTTGTTCCCAAAGGTGGTTGTGATCCAGAAGTTTGTCTTCCAGAGAGTTATTTTATTTTATTTTAACAGTCCCTTCCATCATCTCCACATATACACTTCAGCCTACCGGTGGCTTGTGCCACAGTTACATCATAATCTCTCCCGTATTAATCCCCCATATTTTTTTTTATTCCTCCTGCTAGACGTCCCATAATTTCTGCCTGCCACTCCACCATCCCACGCCTGCCCGCTGACCCCGAAAGATCCAGTAAATAAAGAGTTAGGAATGGCTTTAAAGTTTGGTTTTTCCAGGTAGGCCTCTACCACACGGACAGATTATCCCTCTTTTTAAAGATTCCCCAGTCTCCACCTTCCCACAAGCCAGCCTTTCCAGAGACAGGCTGGCAGGCTCCCCAAATTTAACATCCCTTTTTCCCACCACAGATTTTATCCTCTGCCTTCCCCCACCCCACCCCACCCCAAAAAACCACACACCCACAACTCCCCTTATTGTTCCTTCGGTTGCCTCGCTCCTTCAAAAAAACCCTTTTGCACAGAAAACCCCGAATAAGGCTGAAATTTTGGACAAAAAGAAATGACTGGGGAAGTTTGGGCTGGCAGTGGTGGTTCGGTTTCCTTGTCTGAAAAAATTGTCTCCCAGTTTGCCTTCCTCTGTCTCTCTCTCCCCCCCCCCCCCCAATACACACACACAAACACCATCCTAAGTTTTGTCCCAAGTCCCATTGTGTGTGTGCAAATTTTCCGGACCTCCTGGTATTCTGTGTCTTAACCAGGGAGTCCAAAAAAACAAAAACCCTCTTGCAAAATACAATTTATTCTGCCTTGTCTGTGCAGACAATCTGGAAGTTTGTTTTGCACAAGTTGCTGTTGGAAGATAGATTTCTGTTTCTGTGTGCGTGTGTGGAATTGCGAGGACGTAATATTAATGGAGTCGCCGTTCACCCACCCACCCACCCACCCACCCCAGGCCCACACTCCCAGGTTTAAACGTGGAAAGACAAATTAATGGCATTTCTGTACGTGCTGATATTTCGGACACCGTAAGACTGGACTCTCCGATTTCGCGCTTCTCTCTGTGTGTGTAGCTTGCAAAAATATTGATCTCATTTGTCTCTGTTGGCTGAACTGTAATGCCATTAGAGTGGCACCCCCCCACCCCCCAAATGAAAATGTTTATCTCCTTGCAAATTTTTTTTAGTTTTTATTTTTGATGGGTCCAAGACAGCAGCTGTTTGCATGCAAAAGAAATGTCTTGCCTGCTGAATTAAATCCATTTTTTGTTTTGTTTTGGGGGTGTGGATGTGGGGGAGGTCTGTCTGTGGATTCCCCCCCCCCTCCAGTAGTAAAAATCTCTCTCTCTCTCTCTCTCTCTCTCTCTCTCTCTCTCTGAATGGCAGCTGCAGGGAGCTTTGTGTGTTTGCCTCTCTGCAAACTTTTCTTGTCAGTGCACGAGGCCTGGACCTAACCCCCTTCTTCTGCTTTGTGTGCGATGCCTTCCTGTCTCTCTCTCCCTCTCCACCCCCCCTCACCCCCACCCCATTTTTCCAGAGAGTGTGTTAAATTGCACTGAGGTCCAACGCTTCGACAGCACCTGGTGGGTGTGTTGTTGTTGTTGTTGTTTTAAAAAATATATATTATTACGAAAATAGGTGCTGTGGGCATTGGTTTTGGAGGACAAGAAAGCGGTGTGTGTGGGGGGGGGGAGAGAGAGAGATGGAGGAAGGGAGAAGGGGGAGGGATGCAGTCGAAAAAGGAGGAGGGTTGGGTGAGACTGGCTAGAAACTCTTTGTCCTTAAGTAATAAAACTCAGCCTTGGCAGCAGAAAACTCAGGAACTGAGTCAGGTTGAAGTGCAATAAGGGAAGGGGGTTTTTCCCCCCCCTTGGGGGCGCACCGGGAAAGTAGAAATTCCCCTTTTAACTCCACAATATTTTTGTGCGTCTGCAGGCGTGGCGTTTCCATACCGAATTGTGTATTTTTTTATTTTTTACGGCGGCAGGTGCAGAGCAGAATTGGGCCTTGTCTGTGTCGTTCCCCCCCCCCCCCAATATTGTTTGCCCTTGGGTCTTGCTCCGTCCTTGCCCTTTTCACGTGGGGGGGTGGGGGTTGCAGAGAGCGAAAGGGAGCCGCTCTCGCAGGCCTGGGACACCCCCCCCCCAAAGCCTGGGACACCCCCCCCCCGGTCTCCTTCCCAGACTGGGGAGGTGGGTTTTGGCGAGAGCCCCGGCATCCCGCAGAATTTCCAGCAATGCCTTAGGGTGGCAAGACGCATATGCTGTTTTGGCTATGGGGGGGGGGGTTTGCCCACTGGGTGGAGGAATGTATGCGTGGGATAAATCCTCCCCACAGCTTTGCCCCCCCCCTCCATCATCCCAGAATGCCAGGAAGCAGTCAATACTGATTTTGCGTTTTTCACCCATGCAACAATATCCATATCTGTAGAAACCTTCGATGGGGAAGCAAAAATTCTCGCCGGGTCCCTGTGCCCTGACCCCCCCAGGGTATGTGGTTCGATACATATTTACCTTGCTTCTCTCCCCCCCCCCCCAACACTGCCACCTGCTAGCAAATTTGTGTTCCCAACCCAGGAACAAGGGTCTCCGGTTCAGCAAAGATATATCACTTTGAGCACAGGTTGTTGTTGTTGTTGTTTTTTAAAAAAAACATTATTTTTTCCACCCCCCACCCCCAGTTGGCTTTTCGGTTTTAAATGCGTCGCTGGAGCCGAGGAAGGCCGGTGTAAAGAAAAAATCAAAAATCGCCAGGTGTTTTTGGAGATACCCCTTCTAAATTCTTTCACATGATGTGAAATAGAAGCACACAATCTATTTAGGTTTTTATAAAAAAAAAAAATGAAGGCTGGTTTGGATGGGTTTGCATACTACAAAGTAAGGCCACCGGTTTTTAACAAGGGTTAACCCTGCGCCGAGTAAACAGGGGAGATGTTGTGTTGCAGCTCGGAGCCTGCTTACATGGGAGTAAGCCTCACTGGACCCAGTGGGATTTCCCACTTGAGTAAACATGCATTCGATTCTTCCACTCTTCAAATATCTGTTTGATGTGGACTAGCAGCTTTGCAAGTAGCTACATTATTATTATTATTATTATTATTATTATTATTATTATTATTACATTTATCTCCCACATTTTTATCAAGGCTCAAGGTGGGCATATTTCTCCCCTCAGCCCTGTGAGGTAGGTTAGCCTGAGAGATATTGGCCGAGACCAGGTCTCCTCGTCAGCTTTGGGGTGCAGTGTGGATTCGAACCCTGCTCTCCCAGGTCCCTAGTCCAGCACTCTTAACCACTCCCCGCACGAAGAACGACAAATTTGACGTGAAGCACTTTGGGGCAACCGAGGGCATTTTGGGGAGGCCAGAGTAGAAATTGACAGCTATCGCATTTTAGTGTGGCCATTTTCGTCAAGAGGAAATGTACTTCTTTCCAAAACAAATGAAAAGTAAATCAATCTGGGGATCTGGCCCTGCTGCTGTATTTCTGAGATGTGAGCCAGTCCTCTCCTGTGTGTGTGTATCGAGCAGTGTTTGCTGGCACCAGAGCATGTGCAAAGTGCAATTTCCTGGCAACGCCACCCCGGCCGTTCTCAGAAACAGGCATATATCCCTCCATGCGTTATTATTTTGTTTTTGCATTACGTCTTATGGCAGTGAGTTCCACAGGTTTCGTTCTGCGTCTCCTTCCTTATGTCCGTCACATGACCCCGAGTTTGGTGACGTTTCTCGGGCCCACATTGGGCAAAAGCTTCCTGCATTGCCAGGCGGTTTGACTAAATCAGGGGTCGGCAAACTTTTTCAGCAGGGGGGCCTGTCCACTGTCCATCAGACCTTGTGGGGGGCCAAACTATATTTTGGGGAAAAAAATATGAACGAATTCCTATGCCCCACAAATAAGCCAGAGATGCATTTTAAATAAAAGGACACATTCTACTCATGTAAAAACACGCTGATTCCTGGACCGTCCACGGGCCGGATTTAGAAGGCGATTGGGCAGGATCCGGCCCCCCGGGCCTTAGTTTGCCTTAGTTTGCCCATGGACTAAATGACCCCAATTCCATTTTTTATTTTCTCGTACCGACCCTCGAAACTTGTGGATCTGTGATCCTTAAGCGCGGATGCATTATGGACCAAAGGAGCGTAGGATAAAAAAAACATCGATTGCAGCTTTTGAGGGTCGGATCCAGAAATTGCTCCAGCAGCTTCTGTGTTGGGGGAAATGCTGCTGTTTGCCTAGTGGCTTGTGAGATATTTCTCGATGTCTTTTGGCCATGCTGGCTGGCTGGGGGGACTGATGAAGGGGATCCTTCAACATCTGAAGGGATACAGGTTTCCTAAGATCCTAGAACCTGGGAGTTGGAAGGGGACTCTGAGGGACATCTATCCCAGCCCGCTGCAATGCCAGGAGTCTCACAACACGCGGTCTCCCATCCAATTCCAAACCATACCGGGCCCTGCTGAGCTTTGCAAAGCTGCTAGCAGTTTTATCGCTGAACGAACCCATCTTTTCTCTAAGAAGAGAAGAGGTATTCTTTTCCTTCGGGGAATTTTCAGGCCAGGGTCATTCATTCTCAGCCCCACCACCTAGAGATTCTGAGGGGCTTTTGGGGGGTGTCAGAACCTGGAACCTTAAGCGTTCAAAGTAGGTACTCGTGACGCTTCTACGAGGTTCTAGTCCTCATGGTTTCCGAAGTGAAAACTGCTTTAAACTGAATCAGATCCTTGCTCAATGCTGTCTTACCCAGTATAACACCGGTCCTGAAAGACCTCCATTGGCTCCCAGGACTTTTCCAAGCACCATTCAAAGTGATGGCACTGACCTCGAAAGGAGTAGACCTGAAGGAGTGTCTCCACCCCCATCGTTCAGCCCGGACACCGGGGTCCATCTCCCGAGGGCCTTCTGGCGTTTCCCTGCCTGCGGGAAGCGAGGTTACAGGGAACCAGGCAGAGGGCCTTCTCGGTGGTGGCGCCCTCCCGTCAGATGTCAAGGAAATAAGCAACTATCTGACTTTTAGAAAGCATCTAAAGGCAGCCCTGTTTAGGGAAGTTTTTTTAATGTTTGATGTTTTATCGTGCTTTTAATATTCTGTTGAGAGCCGCCCAGTGTGGGTGGACAAAACCAGCCAGATGGGCGGGGTATAAATATATTATTATTATTATTATTATTATTATTATTATTATTATTATTATTATTATTATTATTACGCAGGTGGTGCTGTGGGTTAAACCACGGAGCCTAGGGTTTGCCGATCAGAAGGTCGGCGGTTTAAATCCCCGCAACGACGGGGTGAGCTCCCGTTGTCCGGTCCCTGCTCCTGCCCACCTAACAGTTCAAAAGCACGTCAAAGTGCAAGTAGATAAATAGGTACCGCTCCGGCGGGAAGGTAAACGGCGGTTTATCGTGTTTTTGATCTTCTGTTGGGAGCTGCCCAGAGTGGCTGGGGAAACCCAGCCAGATGGGCGAGATTTAAATAAATAATAACAATTATTATTATTATTACACTGACCGGCAGCAGTTCTTGAGGGTCTCAGGTGCGAGTCTTCCCCCACCCCACCCCGCCTGCCCTACATGAAGACGGTGAGAATTGAATCTGGGACTGCATACGTTCGGAGCACGTATCCTGCCCACTGAGTTACGCTCATTTCCAAATTCCCCAAATTTATAATGTTTTTATATATGTTGGAAGCTGCCCAGAGGGGGCTAGAGCAACCCAGTCAGATGAGTTGGGTAATAATAATAATAATTATAAAAAAATAATAATCCTTCATCGGGCTGCCTTTTTGCAAACTAGCTGACGAATGAATAAAATCTGATGGCAGCTTCAGAAAAACCAAACCCTGGCAGAAGTATCGAACTCCCCCCCCCCTTTATCTCCTCCTTCCTCGCGAGGAGAGGTAGTCCCTTACGACACCCCTGGAAGGTATGTCAGGCTGAGAAACGGTGGCTGGGCCCCCAGGCTGTGCAGCCTGGTGTTGTGGCAAGTTAGGAGTAGTCGAGACCCGAGTTCGGATCTCTGCTAGGCCTTCCATGTCTTGCTGGGGGGGGGAGCCCTGGGCCCGCTGGTGTCTCCTGACCTCGCAAGGTTGTTGTGCAGGTAAAATGAAGGGGCTGTTTGGGGCTCCTTGGGAGGAAAGGGAACGAAGGAAATGAAACTGTATGAAGTCGTTTTTCATATAATTTCCCAAAATTTCATACATACATTTCAATGCGGAATAAAAACTCCCCCCCCCCGCAACTTCCCACCCCCTTTCCCATGGTGTTTCTATTTCTCTCCCTCTGCTGCGGCCTGTTTTCCGTCTCCTAAACCTTAACAAAACTCCTATCATCTTTGATCCCTTCTGTCGCCCGTAGTTCGAATTCTGCTCCTGTGTCCATCATATAATGACGTTTCCCAAAATTCCATACATACATTTCAATGCAGAATAAAAAAAAACTCAATGTGGTTGAGATAATGGGATTGTAGCATTGGGAGGGACCCCCGCCGAGAGTGCCCGGCTTATATATCTTGAGTTTCTAGCACTGCGCTGTGAGGTTTAGGCACGTGTCGGAGACATTTTGATTCAGGAAGGCTTTCCGCGAAGGTTTAACCTGCAAGATCCAATTCTGTACCTGATTAAATATTTTGTTGGTGCTTGTATTTGTCTCTGTGTGTGTGTTTGTATGCATGGGTGGTTCGCAATAGCGCAGGCACCCCCCCCCAAAACTCTGCCCTCCAGATGTTTTGGGAATACAATTCCCATCATCCATGACCATTGCTCCTGTTAGCTAGGGATGATGGGAGTTGTAGTCCCAAAACACCTGGAAGGCCGAGTTTGGGGATGCCTGCAATGGGGTATTCGGCCTGTGGACAACTCATTTCTCCTCTTGAGTAGACCCACTGAAAGCAAGGGAGCCAGGCCTTTCTTTCTAATGGGTCTATTCTGATTTGGACTGGCTCTGGATAACAATATAGAAGATATATTTATAATACTCCTGTGTGGGGTTGGTGGTCTTACCGACACCGGTAAATTGTGCACGATATTAGAGGATTATCTGATTCTGTAGTTGCGTGTAGGTTTTCTCGTGCAAGTATGTGTAAAAGGAACGAGCCCAGCCTGCAGCTATGGGTAACCCCTTCCCCGATGTTCAACATTTGTCAGGCACATTTTGCACCCGGCTATCGGCCATTTGTGACCTTCATCCACTAAGCTTTGGAGACGGGGGTTAATTGGGAGAAGTGAAGCGGGAGGGGCAGCCACTCGCTCTCGGAGTCAATGCAATACACACTTACCAAATGCATGCGTATTTCAGGAAAGCAGCCGGTCAGTAACACCAGGGGCGGGCCCTGGCGATGTCACAGGGCAGCCCCTGGTGGTTCTTCCTCCCTCCCTCCCTCCACTAAGTTTTGGAGACGGAGGTTAATTGGGAGAAGGGAAGCGGTGGGGGGCAGCCACTCGCTCTCAGAGTCCATGCAATATTTTGCGGCCTGTTCCATCCACACTGAAGCTTGCAAGCTGCAGACACCGTCTTCTCAATACCTTTATTGTCATTCTTAAAGACCCTCTCACTCACCTGGAGATTTGAGCCCACCTGGCAGTCTGACAACCCTAGAAGCCAGAGCAGGGGGTCTCCAACGTTGTGGCCTTTCCCCAGTCTCCGTGCCGGCGTTGGAGATCCGCAAGGTGCATTTTCTCTGGGTAACCTCTTCCGCGGCGTTCGAAATTTGCCAGGCGCATTTTGCAGCTTGCTTTCGGCCGCTTGCGAGCGAGTAAAGACGCCCGGATGTCAGGATGGCGCCTGACATCTCCGCCATCTGGGGATCCTTGGATCCGGACTGTTTCCACACAATAATACCCCACCCTGTAGGATTTTCTACCTGCGGTATTTTATCCGCACAATCGGAACGAATTTCAGGAAACAAGATTCTACTTCTGTGCAGCCTGAGCAGGAGCTGCGAGCGAGGTTGTAGCCAATTCTTGTCGCTTGAAGAATATTCCCACGTTATGAATGGTTCCGTGTCCCCTTTCAGAAAAAGAGTTCGGAAGAGGCCAAATATTTACGCGGACCGTCCTTGAATCAGGGGACTTTCCTCCTTTCACTTCTCAGACCTCTTAACCCAGCTCAAGGTTGTCCTCCGAACTCCTAGCCAGATGTTCAGCTGCGAATCCATCACAGCCACTTCATCCTTTGAAAAATAGGACCTTAGAACCATCTTAGATTCCTTATTTGAACTTAGGTTTATTGCAGCTTTAAGCCCATATACAAAATAACACACAGTATTGGGTAATTACAACCAGTTATATATACATATAAAACATGGATAAAACTTTCAAAATTCATATAGCATTCCATTTCATCTCTTATAAGACAACACAGAGGTTAAAAAATCTTGCCATCTTTGTTTCCGTTTTGGCACCTAACTTAGACCGCACATCTGGGTTTCCAACACTCTCACAAATGCACAAACTTGAGAAAAGCATGCTGCTATCGTCAATCGAATAAGCTTTGTGCGTGGTTATGTGAAGGCTTAAGGTTATGCTTAAGGGACGCAGGTGGCGCTGTGGGTTAAACGACAGAGCCTAGGGCTTGCCAATCAGAAGGTCGTCGGTTCGAATCCCTGCGTGAGCTCCCGTTGCTCGGTCCCAGCTCCTGCCCACCTAGCAGTTCGAAAGCACGTCAAAGTGCAAGTAGATAAATAGGTACCACTCCGGTGGGAAGGAAAACGGCGTTTCCGTGCGCTGCTCTGGTTCGCCAGAAGCGGCTTAGTCCTGCTGGCCACATGACCCGGAAGCTGTACACCGGCTCCCTCGGCCACTAAAGCGAGATGAGCGCCGCAACCCCAGAGTCGTCCGCGACTGGACCTAACGGTCGGGGGTCCCTTTACCTTTAACATTCTCATAAACACACTAACTTGAGTTACAGGTAGGTAGCCGTGTTGGTCTGCCATAGTCAAAACAGAATTAAAAATTAAAAAATCCCTTCCAGTAGCACCTTAGAGACCAACTAAGTTTGTTCTTGGTCTGAGCTTTCGTGTGCATGCACACTTCTTCAGATACCTATCGCCAGTAGAATAAGCTTTGTGTGTGGTTATGCGAAGGTTTGTGTGGTGGTTCCCCCCGTTCTCGTGCCTATTTTGGGGGGGGGTTGGAGGGGGGGAACTGGCTCTACCCCTTCTTTTTCTGACCCCCCCCCTTCCCAAGGCCTTATCATCTCTATTTGTGTGCTGTGTGTCTCTGAGTAGCAATAGTTTCCCGGTTTTCCGAGGATGGCCAAAGGCATTTGATGCAGGACCTCAGAAGGTACCCAGGGATAGAGGTGCTCTCTTATTTCCTGCTCCCTTCCCTTCCTGCAAAAATAAAAATCCTGTTTTCGTTTTCTTTTTTTTATAAGAATTTATTGGATTTTCATAATAAAAATACACAAAATACAAATACAAACACTACATAAACTACACAAAGTACACACAAGCAAAACAATTAATTACTTATCCTTATCTTCTTTATAATCCTAAACTTGGGACTTCCTCACATCCTCTCTTTTGCGTTCATTTCTAATCTAATCTTTAGTAACTTTGTAACATTGTAAAATCTACTTTCTTACGTCTAATCTTAATCTTACAATTATAATCAACATATTTTAAATCTTATTCTTATGAAATAAAACATCAAATTTCACATCTCAACTTCTTTTGTCCTCTCTTAACTTTGTTATGCTGTGGCCTATATTTCTTCTGATTCCAATTCGAAATATTTAAAAAAATAACACATTTTAACAAGTACCTAAGTATTTATTCCATTCTCCTAGTCCGTTTTCCCTCTGGGGTCGGAGTACCGTGGTCAGCCTTTATAATATCCCCATTAATTCATACTTTACCCCACCCTTCTCCTGTCCATCATCACCCTTCCCTTATAAAAATCCTGTTTTCATCTCACATATTCCCCACCCACCCCTGCAAAAACTGTGGCCGTCACCTCGCAGTCCGTCTCGCCCAGAAATTGGGGGGTTGGTGGGTTCAGAGAGGCACATTTTTTGGAGGGGGGGGAAATCAAAGCGTTTGTGGGGCTGAATTTGCACCCACCGATTTCCCCCCCCCCAATCCTCCATTCTCTATTCAATAACTCACTTGTTGTGGATTTGAAAGCAGATCCCTGCATGAAGGGGATAGCATTGCAAAATGAAACGTTTATTTCTGGTTGGTTTTGTTCCTCCGTTTCACAAATATTATTTTAAATTTTAAAAAATCTCTTTTTCTTTCTCTCCCTCCTCTCCTCTCTGCTCCCATCCCTTCTTCCTCTCCTCCTCCACCCCTCGCCCCTCTCCTTTTCTTCGGTGCGGAATAATAATAACAACGAAAAGACGGACTACGTTTGAATCTGGGGGGAATATGAACCAGCAGCAGAGAATGGCCGCAGCAGGGACCGACAAGGAGCTGAGTGACCTCTTGGATTTCAGTATGGTAAGCGAGACTCTGGTTATTTATCTCTTGCGGGGTTTACGCACATGTGAAGACGAGGGGAAGGGGCGGTGGCAAAAGGAATGGTGGCATTACACTGGGTTGGGTGTGTTTGAGCGAGGGAGTCGGACAGAGGCAACTCGCAAGGAGGCGAGCGGTTGCGGGTACCAACTTGTTTGTTCCTCGTCGCAGTATCAAGGGGAACGTGTAATTGCTACGGTCTCCTTGTTGTGAAGACTTAGGGAGGGTGGGGGCGGAGTAGGGGAAGGAGGGAGGGAGGGAGAGAGAGGGAGAAAAGGAAGGAAGGAAGGAAAAAAGAAACAGAGGAGGGAGGGAGGGAGGGAGGGAGACAGAAGGAAGGAAGGAAGGAAAGGAAAGGAAAAATGAAACAGAGAAGGAAGGGAGGGAGAGAGAAGGGGGGAAGGAAGGAAGGAAGGAAGGAAGGAAGGAAGGGAGAGAGAGAGACAGAGAGAAGGAAGGAAGGAAGGAAGGAAGGAGAGAGAGGGGGAGGAAGGAAGGAAGGAAGGAAGGAAGGAAGGAAGGAAGGAAGGAAAAAAGAAACAGAGAGAAGGGAGGGAGGGGGAAGGAAGGAAGGAAGGAAAAAAGAAACAGGAGGGAGGAGGAAGGAGGGAAGGAAAAAAGAAACAGAAGGAAGGGAGGGAGACAGAAGGAGGGAAGGAGACAGAGAAAAGGAAGGAAGGAAAAATGAAACAGAGAGGAGGAAGAGAGAAGGAAGGAAGGAAGGAAGGAAGGAAGGAGAGGGACAGAGGGAAGGAAGGAAGGAAGGAGAGAGACTGAGAGAAGGAAGGAAGGAATTGGACAGAGAGAGAAAAGGAAGGAAGGAAAAAGAAACAGAAGGAAGGGAGGGAGAGAGAGAGAGAAGGAAGGAAGCAAGGAAGGAAGGAATCAGGAATCTCAGCTAAAGCATCCATGGCAGGTGGCCACCCAACCTCTGCTTAAAAACCTCCAAGGAAGAAGTATCCACCACCTTCCATCCCACCGCCTCCGCCTCCTACTGTCAGAAAGTTCTTCCTGACGTTGAGTCAGAATCTCCTCTCTTGCCCCTTGCTAGGTTGGCAGGAGCTGGGACTGAGCAACGGGAGCTCGCCCCGTCATTGCGGGGATTCGAACCGCCGACCTTCTGATTGGCAAGCCCTAGGCTCTGTGGTTTAACCCACAGCGCCACTCGTGCCCCTCTCAAGAGGGAATGCCTCCTCCAAAAAGAGGCATTCTCCCGTTTCTTGGGCGCCTTCTGCCGATTTTATTGAGGAGAGCCGAATGGAGGCAAACTTTCGGCGGAGGAGAGGGTTGTGTCATGCCGGCCGAACTTGGAAGGGCGTGTGGTCTTGGCTTTTTAAGATAAGGAGCCTTGGAAGCAGGCCACGGAGAAGCACCACGTCACAGAGAGATAAAACACAACCCCAGAGAGTGACAGCTGACAGCGTCGGTCTCTTTTCTCTTCTCTAGTCCATTTCAACTTCGGTCAGGCAAGGGGTCACCGGGGTTGCCAAATTCTGCAGATTATATTAACACGGTTTCTTGAAATTTGGTGCCTGTGGGCTTTCTGTTAGATTCAGAGAACTGGAAATTTGGGATTCTGGATGGTTCCTTTTGTATTTCTGTGCCAGCTCTCTCTCTCTGCGTGTATGTGGTGTTGTTGTTGTTTTAGCACACAGCATCATGGGAGCTGTAGTCCTTGAGCGCTGCATGCATTAAAGGTGGTTTTCCCACACTGCATGGAAAATGAGAGAGAGAGAGAGAGAGAGAAGGAAGGAAGGAAGGAAGGAAAAATAAACTGAGAGAGAAGGGAGGGAGGAAGGGAGAGAGAAAGAGAAGGAAGGCAGGAAGGAAGGAAGGAAAAAGAAACAGAGAAGGAAGGAAGAAAGGGAGAGAGGGGGAGGGAAGGAAGGAAGGAAGGAAAAAGAAACTGAGAGAGAAGGGAGAGAGAGAAAGAGAAGGAAGGAAAGAAGGAGGGAAGGAAGGAAAAAGAAACAGAGAAGGAAGGAAGAAAGGGAGAGAGAGGGAAGGAAGGAAGGAAGGAAGGAAAAAGAGAGAGAAAGGAGGGAGAGAGAGAGGGAAGAAAGGAAGGATGAATGGATGGATGGAAGGAAGGAAGGAAGGAAGGAAGAAAGGAAGAAGAAACAGAAGGAAGGAAGGGAGAGAGAGGGGGGAAGGAAGGAAGGAAGGAAAAAGAAACTGGGAGAGAAGGAAGGGAGGGAGAGAGAGAGAGAGAGAGAGAGAGATAAACTTAAGGGAACTCCTGCCTTCTGTTGTTCAATCAGTTTCTTTTTTGTTTCCTTTGCACGTTCGCAAATCTGTTTCTTTTTCTGACGCTGCATAAAAAGGTTCAGAAGGGAGGATGCAAGTTGTCTGCGTTTTAAGGTGGCGGTGTAGGAAAAATATAAAGGTGCGGTTTTGCACCCCTCGAATTGGAGGAAATACCTCTGCTTCCTCCGAAGCCTGGTTCCGCTTGCGATGCTTTGAAGCGCCGCAGGTGGAATTGACCCTAAGCCAGAACACAGGAAGTCCATCTCGCTCAGTGTTTCTTGCACTGACCGGCAGCGCCGGGGGTTGCCCTAGGTCTGGAATTTCCTGGACGTAGCCGGAATACTGCAGTTCCCGGAAGCGGCGCCTGGGCAGAAAGCGCTGAAAGGTCCGTGGAAATCCAACGTTGGAAGTCTAGGTTATGACGAATTTCCTTAAGAAACAGCTCGAAAGCTATTGTTTTTCTTTTGCAAAGAAAACCCCCTAAGCTTAACAATTTTTGCGACTGGGTTTTTGCTCTTTGAAATGTTTTTAGTCAAGTGTGTTTCTGGAGAAGTGGGGGGACCGAACCCTGGGATCTTCGGCATGCAAAACGGCAAGCGCCTTTCCTAAAAACAGAGTAAGGCGCTAGTCCTCAGCATTCTGAACCTAGAGATGATCCATAGGGGCAACTTCCTTGTTGCTCCAACACATTTTGCGACTGGTGTGAGTTTATTCATTGCATTGATCTCCCACCTTTTCCTCTGAGGGAATCCATGGTTCGCCCCTCCTCAGTTAATCCCTACGACGGCCCTGCAAGGCAGGCCAAGAGGGCTGTGACTGACCCCAAGGTCACCCAGCGAGCTTCCTGGCGGAGAGGGGATTCGAACCCTGATCTCCCAGGTCCTAGTCTGACCCTCTAACCACTGCACCCCACTGTCTTCCTAGAGTCTTTCTGCTGTGGGGGGGCAGCTCTATAAATTAAATAGGTAGGTCAATATGTGGAAAGGAAAATGTCCCCATAGAGAAGGACCTGAAATATTTTCCTGGGAGCTCAAATTTGTTTTTGTTTTGTTTATTTTTCTTTCCCTTTTAACCTCTTTTCTGTTCTTTCCTTCTTTTTCCTTCCCTGTTTCTCTCTTTCGCCCCCTTTTTCTGTTTTTATGGTATCTATATGAATGTCTTGGTTTGGCTAAAAAGGAGAAAAGAGAGTAACTTTTGTGTCCCCCCCCCCTATAAACCTTAATAAAATTTATTGAAGCAGAAAGAGTCGCTATGAATGGCCCTTGGAGCCATAACTCGGCTTAATGTTGAACTTGCAAATTGCAGTCTGCTTAAGTTTCTAGTCCACAGTCATTTTCTACGCAAGCCACTTGTTTGCTGATAACCTGTGCCATATCTGAGGGATGGACAAAATCTCCTTTTTAGTCCCACAACATCATGGTACCAAACATGTTGGAGAAGGCTGCTTGCTCCTTATAATTTAGAAATCTGCAGCGGCTCAATTTGCACAGGCAACATTGTGATCCAGGTGTTTGTGCATTGTTTAAATATGCCCTTATCATTCCTCTTCCCGGATCTTCCCAGCGTCGGATAGAAAGCACAGAAGAGAAAAATCAAAGATGCATATTTTCACAGGTCTTTCCTGCAAAATGTTGACCAGGAAGACCGTGCAAGTGTGTTTGGAGTTGGAGAGATCTGCTTATGCATTGATCTGGGGCCAAAACTTGTTGATATTGCTGTGATCTCACGGGCAGTTTCTGATGTATCTGAATGTTTTTGAAGGGGGGGGTGACGTTAGGATTGCCATATGTCTAAACTTCATTTGCAACTTTGGCCCAAAAAAAGTGCTCAACTTTCGTGTCTGAATTTTCGCTTTTTGAATTTTTTTGGAATGATGCATGGGTACCTCGGTTCCCGAATGCCTCCGTTATCGCACGTTTTGGTTCTCGCATGCCGAAATCCCGAAACTAAATGCTTCCCTTTTTTACTTTCCTTGGATCAAGGGACTTTTCTTTAACTTCTCGAAGCTCTAAACCCGACTCTAGGTTGTCTTCTGATCTAGCCAGATGTTTAACTGAGAATCCATCACCCGTCCTTTGAAAAATCAAAACTTTAGAGCTGTCTTGCCCCCAAAACGGCAACGGAAATTTCGTTTTGGCGACCGCAGCCTTGGTTTAAGGAGCTGTTTGGCGACCGGCGTATATATATCTTGAGTTCCTAACTCTCCTTTCCCCCTCTTCTTCTTCTTCTTTCCCAGATGTTTCCGCTGCCAGTAGCCAATGGGAAAAACAGGCCTACGACTCTCGCTAGCACGCAGTTCGGAGGATCAGGTAACCTTGAATATATCTCCCTGTATTTCTATATTTTTTTTTCCTCCAGGGTTACACAAACGAGGAGCCTGAGGTCTTGTGCTTGCTGTTGCCGGGACTCCAGCTTCCTGCATGGCAATAATAATAATAATAATAATAATAATAGTACAATAATATAAATGATGCAAGCAAATGGTGGAAGTTGCGGGGATTCCGGCACAACAGCTGGAGAGGGGCGACAGGAGAGGATATATTGATTCATATTTCCCTTCCTAACTCGCACTAGCAAGCTGCTTTCTACAGCAGACTGTATTCCTCCCTTTACACAGCAGAAAGCTGGTTGCAGACTTGCGTGAGTCCCTTTGATGCCTCCTAAAAGAATAAAGGGACGTGGGTGGCGCTGTGGGTTAAACCACAAAGCCTAGGGCTTGCTGATCAGAAGGTCGGCGGTTCAAATCCCCGCAGCGACGGGGTGAGCTCCCGTTGCTCGGTCCCTACTCCTGCCCACTTAGCAGTTCGAAAGCACGTCAAAGTGCAAGTAGATAAATAGGTACCACTCTGGCAGGAAGGTCAACGGCATTTCCGTGTGCTGCTTTGGTTCGCCAGAAGCGGCTTAGTCATGCTGGACACATGACCCGGAAGCTGGACGCCGGCTCCCTCGGCCTATAGAGCGAGATGAGCGCCGCAACCCCAGAGTCGTCCGCGACTGGACCTAATGGTCAAACAGGTTTAGCCCATCTGGGAGATAACCTAGGTGCAGTCCAGGTGAATCCGGAAGCAGGCAGGACAGAAAAGAAGGGTGTGACTTGGGACAACAACTCCCATGATCCCTAGCTAACAGGACCAGTGGTCAGGGACGATGGGAAGTGTAGTCCCAAAACTTCTGGAGGGCCGAGTTTGCTGTGTGACGTGGCCTTTTAGAGGGTCTGGAAAGGTCACACCCACCTGCTAGCCACGTGCAAAAGGAAAGATGCTCCAGCCAGGTGTAACAGGTGGTTTCGAGTGGCTGGACCAACAATCCCCTGCAGGACCACTCCAAACAGGCAATGCTGTACTTAACTGCTCCAGTGGGTTAAATCCCACACGACCGGCGTTCCCCGTCCCCGATCTACGAAACAGCAGCCCTTCCCCTCCTGCTCGCGAGAGCCAAAGGGACAGCTGTCCTTTTAGAAAGAGGCATTCTCCCCTCTCGAGAGCAGAGAATGCCTCTTCTCAGACCAGGGATATGGGGGATATACCAGGGGGTCTTCCAGAGATTGGTGCCAGAACCCGCCTGCCCCCCAACTTCCAGCAGCCAATCCCGGGCCGGGGGTCTAGGGCAGGCACCCCCAAACTGCGGCCCTCCAGATGTTTTGGGACTACAATTCCCATCATCCCTGACCACTGGGTCCTGTTAGCTAGCGATGATGGGAGTTGTAGTCCCAAAACATCTGGAGGGCTGAGTTTGGGGCGGCGCCTGTTCTAACCACTACACCCCACTGCCTTCCTAGACCACTGGGTCCTGTTAGCTAGGGAAGATGGGAGTTGTAGTCGACTTTGTGCCTGTGCCTGGTCTAGGGCGAATGGGGTTTGTAGCCTGGCCACATCTGGAGAAAACCTGTTTGCTAGAAGGCTGCGTTTTTATGTTTAACTGCAGGTGCAAAAGTTCAAGGTGAGGGGGGAAGGAAACCCCCCCTTTCCCCCAATTTTTTTTAAAAATTTTTTGGATCTGGGGGCTCCGTTCCCTAACTTGGTTTTTGTGTGTTTCCTTTGATTTTGAGCATGAAAGCAAAATGTGCTTCGTTTGATGGGGGGGGCGCTTTGCTTTGATATGGGGTGTGTGCTATAGAGACTTCTGCGCCCGTTCGCGTCTTGGGAGCGGGGCGAGTCTGTGCACGTTCCCGAATTTTGAAGCTACAGGTGGTTGCAACAAAGTGGAATCTCTCCCTTCCCACCCCCACAGCACACACGAAAATAATACTGCCCCCACCCCTTTCCACTCCCTCTGCCCGGAGCTTGTCGCATCTGAGGAGGTTTCTTCAACTCCCACCCCACCCCCGGCTTTGATGCTTTTCACAAAATAATTTGGGCTTCTTGCTTGCCGCAACCGCCCCAGCAGTGTTTGAGATTCCGGGACGGGCTGAGCGGCCTGTACTCTTCCTTTTTGCCTTCTCAGCGCTCGTCCTTTCTGAAAAAGAGGGGAAGCAGAAGGGTTGGTGGAAGCTTCTGTTTTGTGCTGGGTGGAACTTCCATGGGCAGGAGAAGTCTACCCTCGGAGAAAGGGCCGAGTGGGGATGTGGGGCTTCTGTCGCTGTCGTGCCCCAAGGCTGGATCGCGTCGCTGCTTTCTTGTCTGCAGCAGGGTTAAAACTTTATGACTTTTTCAAAAAAAAAACCACAAAAAAACATCATTTCCTGTATCACGAAGGGGTGAGCTTTTTTGGTTACGAACACTGAAAAAGTGGCTGTTTCGTCTCAGTTTTTTTTGGGGGGGGGAAGGATCACCCCGAAATGAAAAGCTAGAATTGCCGTATAGAGGTGAAACTCGGAAAATATCGTGGAAAGGTTCATTTCTTTCAGCTATTCAACTTAAAGGGTGAAACTAATATATGAGATAGACTCATGGCATGCAAAACGAGATATGTGTCAAGCCTTTATTTGTTATAATTGTGATGGTTATGGCTGATGAGAACCCCAAATTAACAATCTCAACTTTGGGGTTTTCATCCGCTGTGCGCCATAACCATCACAATTATAACAAGCAAATGCTTGACGTATCTCGCTTTGCATGTCTTGAGTCTATCTCATATATTAAACTCCAGTAGCTAATGAAAACAATTGCTTTCGTAAATGGACTTTTACACGATATTCTGCTTTTTCGAGTTTCACCTGTAGGTAATTCAGTGAAAATGGCTGCAAGAATTTGTCGTAAATATGGAAACCTTAGCAAAAAAAATAAAATCATTGCGGGTATTGGAGAAACGTTGGAAGCAGGGGCCCTCCGTACCCCAGATCCCAAGGCGTAATTTGTGCACAGAATGTGCAATCCAAGCAATGCACGAACTTTGCGGCGCTTGCAAACAAAGACATACGGCAGCTTCGATTTACTCTAAGCAGCAAGAAGGTTGTCAAACTTAATCCATTGTGGGAGCCCGTTCGGCTCCCAAAAGGGTCGAAAACCGAGGCGCAGCGTCTGATTGGCTGCAGGAGCTTCCTGCACTCGGCTTCCGATAAACATTCGAAAACCGGAACGCTCACTTCCGGGATTTGCGGCGTTCGGGAGTCTATTTGTTCGGGAGCCAGGCCGTTTGGCTACCAAGGTACCACTGTACGATGCACGAAAAAACATTGTGCAAGCATCAGAAAATCCGCAATCGCTGTTTTCCCCCCACCCCTGTATCCTAATGCATAATTATTATGTGCAATTGCATAATGCATTATACAGTTACGTATACAAAAAATCCGGATGATTTTGGGGTGACCTTTATCCCCTCCCCCCCCCCAACCAAAAGGTTTGGAAAGGAGAGTTTTCATTGCTTTTTAGCCAAAAGCTCGTTGAACTAAGCTGCAGGAACAAGAGGTTGCCGAAAAATGGAAAACCTACAAGCTCTAGTCTGCAGTCTTCCAGATGTTGATAAGATTCGCGGGTTGCAGCGGCCTTGGCTGTTGGCCCTGGGGATGATGAGAATGTGGCCGCCACATCCCCACGTCCCGACCTCCTCTTTATCAGGAGAGAATGCCTCTCCACAGTTGTCTCGATGGATACAGGTTCATGACCTAGGAAGAGGCATTCTTTTCAAGAATACAGCGGCGTCTTGGTTCTCAAACTTAATCCGTTCCGGATGTGCGTCCCAAAACCAAAGCGTTCCAAAAGCAAGGCGCGCTTTCCATAGAAAGTAATGCAGAATGGATCGGTCCATTCCAGACTTTCAAAAACAACCCCTAAAACATCAATTTTACATAAATTTTACTATCTAACGAGGCCAATAATCAATGTGTAAAGGTAATGGAGGAGACTCTTGAGAGTCCCATGGACTGCAAGAAGATCAAACCTATCCATTATGATGGAAATCAGCCCTGAGTGCTCCCTGGAAGGACAGATCCTGAAGTTGAGGCTCCAAGACTTTGGCCACCTCATGAGAAGAGAAGACTCCCTGGAAAAGACTCTGATGTTGGGGAAGATGGAGGGCGCAAGGAGAAGGGGACGACAGAGGATGAGATGGTGGGACAGGGTTCTCGAAGCGACTGGCATGAGTCTGACCAAACTGCGGGAGGCAGTGGAAGACAGGAGGGCCTGGTGTGCTCTGGTCCAGGGGGTCACGAAGAGTCGGACACGACTGAACGACTGAACAACAAAGGTAAAGGGATCCCTGACCGTTAGGTCCAGTCGTGTCCGACTCTGGGGTCGCGGCGCTCATCTCGCTTTACTGGCCGAGGGAGCTGGCGTCCAGCTTCCGGGTCATGTGGCCGGCATGACTAAGCCGCTTCTGGCGAACCAGAGCAGCGCACGGAAACACCGTTTACCTTCCCGCCGGAGCGGTACCTATTTATCTACTTGCATTTTGTGCTTTCGAACTGCTAGGTTGGCAGGAGCAGGGACCGAGCAACGGGAGCTCACCCCGTCATGGCGGGGATTCGAACCGCCGACCTTCTGATCGGCAAGCCCTAGGCTCTGTGGTTTAACCCACAGCAGCTTACCTTTGGGCAGAAACCAAAAAACACCCCAACCCAAAACCAGCAACCGCCTATCAAAGGAGCAAGCGCCTGTTTTCTTTCCCCTTTTTGTGGATCCCCCCCATACACCTTTAATTTGGCACACTTTGATCTCTCTCCAAAAAGGAAGGTTGGCGTTGCATCTGAGAGTTGCTCTGTCACTCTCCGACCGACTCCTTTCTCCCTGCCCGCCCCCTCCGTCTCCAAAACAAAGAATTAAAACGCCAGCTTGGATTATATCTGTAGAAAGATATATTTATATGTACGCACGCACATAGGTATGGATCTCTTCCGCCTTTTATTGTGGAGCTCTGTGTGTGCAAAAAAGTTCACCTGATCTGTAAAAGCTTCAAGTGGGGCATCTTGCCAGCTCGTTGCGGGTACCTTTCTAGGATTTCGTTAATCCCTAAAATAATATATATGCTCCTGTGATTAAAGAAACAGAGGGCTTTTAAAAAATGAAATTGAAAAACGTCGCAAAAGGGTTCCGCCTTCCCCCCCCCCCAGCCACTCTGGTTTAAAATAAAATAAAATAAAATCAGGTGAGTTCTTTTTAAAAGTGGCAGCTCTTGAGTTTTCAGGTTGCAAAGCCATAAAACCTGCCGGTTTTTTTGGGGGGGGGGGGGTTGGGGGATTTTTTATTGGTTTTTCCACTCCTTTTTTGTTGCACCAATCTAAAGATTAAAATCATCGGTTGCACCCAGTGCTTGCCTTACTCAAGAGTAGACCCATTGGCGTTAGTAGACCCAAGTTGGGCACGCCTGCTGTTTTCGGCGGGTCTACTCCTGAGTAAGGCCAGCGTCGGCTGCAACCCCGTCGATTTTATTTTTCAGGAAACCCTTCCGGGCTGTAAAGATATTTTTTTAAAAAATAAATAAACAAATTATTGTTTTTTTGTTTTGTTTTTTAAAATGGCATAAATTGCACATTGCATAAGTCAGGCTGAGGGTTGAAATCTGGCACATTTTTCCAGAACAACAGCTAAATGAAATGGGTTTGGCAACCCGTCCTGGCATGTCGAGTCTCCCCAGGGTTCCAGGGATTCGCAGTAGAATTTGCCACTCTCCTTGCTACAGCCACGCTTGCTATTTTAAGTCAGGACCATGAGGACTAGGACCTTGTTTTACCTTTTTGGTCGGCGCTCGGAGTTCCCCAGGTGTGTTTTGCGACTTGGCGCGGGTCCTGTTGCGGCCATGCGGAGATCTCTGGGCGCCAGTTTGGCCCCTCCGGCTTTCTCCAGCAGGTCAGCTGAAGACCTTATTCCTAGTTCTCCTAGCTAGCCCATCATCCCTAGCTAACAGGACCCCAGTGGTCAGGGATGATGGGAATTGTAGTCCCAAAAAATCTGGAGGGCCGAGTTTGGGGCGGTGCCTGCTCTAACCACTACACCCCACTGCCTTCCTAGAGTCTTTCTGCTGTGGGGCAACCTTGCTATGTTGTTTCCGCGAGTGCAAAACGGCTGCTTTTCGAAGCCCTCGGAGGAAAGGCAGGCTGTAAAATCTCGTTGATAACTAAGGATAATAAGCCGGTGGACTTCTGACTTTTCAACGAAAAGTGCAGCCTTTCCTTGCGGGGTTGTTGCATTTTAGCTGCGTCTCCGGCGAAAGAGTTTAAAAGGGAAATTTTGAGCCAGACTTCCAGAGTCTTAACATCAAAACCTTGCACTTCAATACAGCGGCACCTCGGTTCTCAAACTTAGTCCGTTCCGGAAGTCCGTTCCAAAACCAAAGCGTTCCAAAACCAAGGCACGCTTCTTTCCCATAGAAAGTCATGCAAAGTGGATTAATCCGTTCCAGACTTTTAAAAACAACCCCTAAAACAGTGTTTTTCAACCTTTTTTGGGCAAAGGCACACTTGTTTCATGAAAAAAATCACGAGGCACACCACCATTAGAAAATGTTAAAAAAATTAACTTTGTGCCTATATTGACTATATATAAAGTAATTCTCTTGAATAGGAATCAAATAAACACAAAGAAAGTATTTTATAATTACTTTTCAGTTTTTCCCACGGCACACCAGGCAACATGTCGCGGCACACTAGTGTGCCACGGAACAGTGGTTGAAAAACACTGCCCTAAAAGAGCAATTTGACGTGAATTTTACTATCTAACGAGATGGTTGATTCAAAACACGAAAGTAATAATCAATGTACTGCAGAAAAATCAATCAGTAGCTGAACTGGGTTCCACACACTCACAAAAACCAAACGAAAAACAGCTGCAAAAAACAAGAAATGAATAGCGAAAACAGACAGAACTCAGCGTAAACACTCAAAACGGAGCACGTTCGACTTCCGAAAAAAGTTCGCAAACCGGAACAGCTACTTCTGGGTTTGCAGTGTTTGGGTTGCAAGTTGTTTGAGTGCCAAGGCGTTTGAGAACCAAGGCATCACTGTACAGTACCTTGCAATAAAAAAAACTCTGCGCTTCAATAATGGGTTTCTGAAAATCCGAGATGGAAAAAACGAAAGGAATTCCTGTGTAACCAGGAGTTTGGGTTAGCAGGGTGGCTAGTTGCTGTTTTGAGTAAATAAATTTCTCACGCAACACTCCCTTTTAATCTCGACTGGATGTTCCTATTCTTTTTTTAAAAAAAAATTAGAGGGTGTTTCTAATCAAAGGGATCCATCTCGTCAGGGATGGCATGACGGCATCTCCCAGCTCCTGCCAGCTCGGCAGGTTTGGCAAAGTTGGCACCGTTGCAAAGCCAACGCCGAGCGAGGGCGGCGCTCGCTTGCCCTCGCTCCAAATGGGCGCAACTCTTTAGTCCCCTGCACCGTTTTGTGGGAGAACCCCAAACTATTGCTGAAATTGCGGCAGGGGGGAGTGGGGCTTATTTTGTGGCAGTGTATCGCTGTCGGATGTGGGCAGGTTTGAGAGCCGCAACCGTTCCACCTGGTTTTTTGGCACGCCTTTCGAAGGGGAAATCTTCCGCCTGGGGGGCCATATTGGGTTCTTGACTGCAATCCAGTGTCGGGGTGGGGGGGGGACTGATTTACTAGGGAAATTTGGAAGAAGGGTTTAAGCCAACTTTTCTCCCTGAAATCACAGCTTCCCAGCACTTACAAGTACCTTCATTTTCAAACGCCTTGTTTCTCAAACACCGAAAACCCGGAAGTGAGCGTTCCAGTTTCCGAACGTTTTCCGGAAGCCAGGCGTCCGACGCGGCTGTCAGCTATCGTTTCCGGGGCGCCTGCGCCAATCAGAAGCCGCGCCTCATTTCCCAAACATTTCAGAAGTCAAACTGATTTCCGGAACGGATTTAAGTTTGACGCTTTTGTTTTCGCTCTTTATTTTGCGTTTCGGTTTTTGAGCCTTTTTCGGTTCGTTTGCTTTTGCGACCGTGTGGAACCCAGTTCAGCCACTGATGGATGGATTGATTGATTGTGTGGCTGTGGAAATGGATAACACCCCCCCCCCATCCCAACAACGCAGGTAAGAAAAAATAATAATTTTTATCATCTACGACGCTTTCTTATTTATTTTATAGCACAGCACATTCTTGCTTTCGTTTTATGGATCAATGGTCTCGTTGGAGAGTAAAATTCACGTTCCATTGTGGTTTTAGGGGTTGTTTTTAAAAGTCCGGAACGTATTAATCTGTTTTGCATGACTTTTATCTATGGGAAAGAATCGCGCCTTGGTTTTGGAACGCTTTGGTTTGGGAACGGACTTTCCGGAACGGATTAAGTTTGAGAACCAAGGTGCCACTGTATGGCCATTGGAAAATATCACCCAATGGAGATTTCCGTGTTCAGTATGCGAATCTGTGAGGGAGGGGTGCGTTTTTGCCAAAGGGAGGGGGTCTGCAAAAAAAAAAGCAGCAATGGGATCCGAGGGGACATTTCTACCACCTCTAAATTGGTAACGTGCCAAACCACCGTGTTGATATCGAGGAAGATCGGGGACAGGGGTGTGTGTGTGTCTCGCGGCCTTCGGTTTTCTCTGCCAATTGCCGCCTCTCTCTTAAAAAATGGGGGGTGGTGGTGGAGAGAACGCCGCGGCCTCCCTTCCGAAAGCTTGCAAATGCCCTATTAACATTGTTATACAAAACAGCAGCGCGCCGTTTAATTAGGAAAAATAAGGACTAACCTCCACCATATGTTCCGTCTCCGTCGCTATTTGCATTTGAAAGTCCGGCTGTGTTTCAAAATGGGATTTTCGCCATGTTGAAAAGCCTCCAAGTTTTGGGGTTGCTATGGGGAACGCGAGCGTGTTTGGTTGGGGAGGGGACGATGACGGAGACGACGCTGTGCATTCCTACCGACTTGAAATCTCTGTGTGGATTTTCTGCATGGTTTTGAATTATTCTTTTTAGCGGGGAATTTTCTGTTACCCTCATTGTGGCATCTACAAGTGATCCTCGAGGAAGGAGGTTTGTGGCCTGTGTTCGATACCCCCCCCAAAAAACATCTGTACTGCACCCTAATATATCATAAGCGAGCAGTTCTGCCTGGGTTTTTAAAAAAGCAAACTGCGGCCTGCGATGTGGCAGTGAGTTCCACTGGTCAGCCTGGCATTCTCCCTCCAAAAATGAAAGCTTCCTCTGGTTGTAAATATTAAGACGATACCAGCAAGGATGAGTCTTTCTGTAAAAGTGTGCATGCACACGAAAGCTCATACCAAGAACAAACTTAGTTGGTCTCTAAGGTGCTACTGGAAGGAATTTCTTATTTTATTTTGTAAAAAATATATATGATTTAAATCAAGTCTTACTGACGAGTGACTTAAATCGTGATTTAAATCGATTTGATTTAAATCAAATCCACCCTGACGGCTTGCGAGAAAAATAATGGGGGTTGTGGATCGGTTTGATGATAAATCGGTTTTATTATAAAACAGATTGGTGGGCAAGGGGTGTGTTCCCAGTCCCAGCTAGAGATGGAACCTAGACCCTCCGGCACACAAAATCGAATTTACAGCCCTTTGCCCTAATGATACGGCAACATTCTAGTCCTCATTGTTCTCAGCAAAGAGCTGGTTTTAAGTACAGTGGTACCCTGGTTCCCAAACGCTGAAAACCCGGAAGGACGTGTTCCAGGTTTTGAAAGTTTTTCGGAAGCCGAATGTCCGACGCGGCTGTCGGCTATTGTTTCCGGGGCGCCTGCGCCAATCAGAAGCCATTGCTCAGTTTCTGAACATTTTGGAAGTCAAAGGGACTTCCGGAACGGATTAAGTTTGGCGCTTTCTTTTTCGCTATTTATTTTGCGTTTTTTGGTTTTGGGGGCTTTTTAGTTTAATTTGTATTTGTGACTGTGCGGAACCCATTTCAGCTATTGATTGATTGATTGATTGTGTGACTGCGGAAATGGATAAGAGCCCCCCCATCCAAACAATGACTATCATCAGCGCAAGGAAGTGAAAAATAATAATTTTAATTTTCGTCACCTACAATACCGTCTTATTTATTTTATAGTACGGCACATTGATTATTGCTTTCATTTTATGGGTCAATGGTTTCATTAGATAGTGAAGTCCATGTTAAATGGCTGTTTTAGGGGTTGTTTTTAAAAGTCTGGAACGGATTGAATCGTTTCGCATTCCTTTCTACGGGGAAGCGCGCCTTGGTTTTGGAACGCTTTGGTTTTGGAGCAGAATTTTCGGAACGGATTAAGTTTGAGAACCAAGGTACTGTACCACTGTAGATGCCCGGGATCGATCCTCAAGCCTGCCTTTGTAGGGGGGGGGGGACCCTCCAGGCAAATGCCTCCAGCGACAGCCAGGATTTTGCATCTACAAAACGTGCCAAGTCTTTTATATACCTGATGATCATTCCAGATCCGGAGAGCGGCAGTTTCAAGTCAGGAAGCTGGCCCGAAACCTAAATTTAACTCCGTTCTATTTTAAATCGGCTCGGGAATTCTCTCTCTCTCTCAACCCCCCCCCTCCCCTCCAAATTTGGTAAACTTATTTTTTAAAAACAAAACACGTTTGCAGTTCGGCAAGCGAGAGCCAGAAGTTAGATGGTGAATGAGCTGACGAATATTATTTTTATTTCTGGACTACCGTTTGGGGTTTCACTTAGCTCATTTGGACCAGAATCCCAGCTTAGCAAACTTTCCTGTCAACGCATCATCAGCCAACGAAAGGACCTCTGGGAATCTCGGAGGAAGTGCACAAAGGCAGATGGGCGCGATATGAATACCTTGGTTCTCAAAACTTAATCCGTTCCAAAACCAAGGCGTTCCTAAACCGAGGCGCGCTTTCCCATAGGAAGTCATGCAAAACGGATTAATCCGTTCCACACTCTTAAAAAAAAAACCACCCCTAAAACAGCAGTTTTAATGTGATTTTTTTTAAACAAGATTTTATTGGTTTTCCACACAAAACAAATACGAATACATCAAAGAAACAACAAATACAACAAAAAAGAACAAAAATAAAAGAAAATACATACCTACATACAGGAACACCAACACTCCATCAATTTAATTCTAATCTTATTTCGAGTCTAATTAAGAGGACTTCCCCCATTCTCTCCTCTGCTTTCAATTCTAATTTACTTTAGTAACTTTCTATCAATTTTAACAAATCATTCACTTATATTCATAATCTGCATCTCTAATTCTTATGTCATTTAACATCTAAATCTCAAAATACAACTTCTTAATACAATTTTTATCTTCTTATAAGTTTTAACGTGAATTTTGCTATCTAACGAGACCGTTGAGCCATAAAATGAAAGCAATAATCAATGTACTGTACTATAAAATAAATAAGACGGTACTGTGGATGATAAAAATTAAAATTAGCTGTTGTGAGTAGCTGTTGTGGGGGTAAACCACAAGAGTGGAGTTTCTGATGCACGATTTTAGTCCAGGCGCTCTTGTGACAATGTGTTCCCAGGTTCAATTTTCAGCCATGTCCAGGTGCCCAGATTTACGCAGGTCCTGGAAACCGAGCCTGATGAGGAACGGTTGAAGGAATTGGCTATGTTCAGCCTGGCAAAGAAAAGACTGAGACTAGATAGGAGAGCCACCATCCATTATCTCAAGGGCTGTCCCATGGAAGAGTGAGCCAGCTTGTTTTCTCCCGCTCCCGAGGGCAGGACTCGAATCCATGGCTTCGAGTTGCAAGAGAGGAGATTCCGGGTCGGACTAGATGCCCCTCGGGGGTCTCTCTTCTGACGCTGCCATTTTACGATCTCAACCAAACCGCTCGACTGGCACCAATTCACTTGTCCTGGGATGCAAGAGGGGGGAAACGGATGCAGTTCAAAATGGAAATAGTACAGTACAAGCTCTGGACTAAGGCAGAGTTTTTTAAATGTCGGTCGCCAACTAGTGCCCGGAAACGGACATATAGTCGCATTTGGAACCCGTGCCGGTAGCCAAACACACCTGGGGGATTTTGAACGCCGTTAGAGGGCCGCGTCCACCGCCTGGACCCAAGGTCCCCCAAAACGAGGAAAGCAGTCTGGGCTACCTGGCCAGGATGTTTTGCATGTGCAGGAGGGAGGGAGCGAGAAGCTCCTGGGCCAGGAAGGTTAAAGGTAAAGGGACCCCTGACCGCTAGGTCCAGTCGCGGACGACTCTGGGGTTGCGGCGCTCATCTCGCTTTACTGGCCGAGGGAGCCGGCCTCCAGCTTCCGGGTCATGTGGCCGGCATGACTAAGCCGCTTCTGGCGAACCAGAGCGAACCAGAGCAGCGCACGGAAACGGCGTTTTGAACTGCTACGTTGGCAGGAGCTGGCACCGAGCAACGGGAGCTCACCCCGCCGTCACAGGGATTCGAACCCCCAACCTTCCGATCAGCAAGCCCTAGGATTAGAGGTTTAACCCACAGCGCCACCCGCATCCTGGTGTGCAGTAGTTGTTGTTGTTCAGTCGTTCAGTCGTTTCCGCCTCTTCGTGACCCCATGGACCAGAGCACGCCAGGCACGCCTATCCTCCACTGCCTCCCGCAGTTTGGTCAGACTCATGCCAGTCGCTTCGAGAACACTGTCCCACCATCTCATCCTCTGTCGTCCCCTTCTCCTTGTGCCCTCCATCTTCCCCAACATCAGGGTCTTTTCCAGGGAGTCTTCTCTTCTCATGAGGCGGCCAAAGTACTGGAGCCTCAACTTCAGGATCTGTCCTTCCAGTGAGCACTCAGGGCTGATTTCCTTCAGAATGGAGAGGTTTGATCTTCTTGCAGTCCATGGGACTCTCAAGAGTCTCCTCCAGGGTGTGCAGTTAGAGATACCTTATTTTCCGCACTATGAAAATGCGATTATTATTATTATTATTTAACCCACAGTGCCACCCGCGTCCCTGGGCCAGGAAAGCAGGGTGCAAATGCGGGCACAGAATAAGACCTGCAGACGAAACGGGCCCTGCCTTGCCAAGCTCCTTTTGCAGAGCTTCTTTGCAAAGGAAAGCTGTGTCCCCGAGAAAGGAGCTCACCGTATTGTTGTGGCAACAGCAGTTTGGGGGGGGGAAACAGTCTTAAGACAAAGGATTTCCCAGGCTGCCTGCCTCCCCCCTTTCTTCCCACCCCCTGTTTTTTGTTTAAAGCAGCTGGCAGCAAGGGAACACTTTGTTTACGGAAGAAAAGAAGTTTTTTCCCCCCCTTTCTTTCTCCGAGGGGCGAGCTTGTTTTTCCGGGCGCAGGGAATCGGCCCTTCCTGGCAGGAGCAGTTCTCCTCCTTATTGCCTTTTTCCTGCTCCGTGAGTCACCCGTCTGACGGCCCGCGCGGCAGATCGTGACCCTGCGCAACCCCAAAGCACCTTGCCTTGTTTGTTTTGTGTGTCCCCCCCCCCCCAAATACCAACGGCCCTCTTGGCTCGGCTCCTTCCCGTAAAGACTACGGGGCTAAGATTCTAAGATCATGGCCGCTGGTCCCATCACCTCCTGGCAAATAGAAGGGGAAGAAATGGAGGCAGTGAGAGATTTCACTTTCTTGGGTTCCATGGTCACTGCAGATGGTGACAGCAGTCACGAAATTAGAAGACGCCTGCTTCTTGGGAGAAAAGCAATGACAAACCTAGACAGCATCTTAAAAAGCAGAGACATCACCTTGCCGACAAAGGTCCGTATAGTTAAAGCGATGGTTTTCCCAGTAGTAATGTACGGAAGTGAGAGCTGGACCATAAAGAAGACTGATCGCCGAAGAATGGATGCTTTTGAATTCTGGTGCTGGAGGAGACTCTTGAGAGTCCCATGGACTGCAAGAAGATCAAACCTATCCATTCTCAAAGAAATCAGCCCTGAGTGCTCACTGGAAGGACAGATCCTGAAGTTGAGGCTCCAAGACTTTGGCCACCTCATGAGAAGAGAAGACTCCCTGGAAAAGAGCCTGATGTTGGGAAAGATGGAGGGCGCAAGGAGAAGGGGACAAGAGAGGATGAGATGGTAGGACAGTGTTCTCGAAGCTGCCAACATGAGTCTGACCAAACTGCGGGAGGCAGTGGAAGACAGGAGGGCCTGGCGTGCTCTGGTCCATGGGGTCACCAAGAGGCGGACACGACTAAAAACTAAACAACAACAAGATTCTAGTTCTCATGACTAGCCGAGAGGATGCTATCTTCTACCAATGGTCTATTGAGCTCAATGTTGCCAGCTCTGACCGGCAGCAGCTCTCCAGGGTTTCAGGCAGGGGCGTTGCACAGCCCTACCCGGAGACTCCATGGAATTGTTGTTGTCGTTGTGTATTGAGTTTAATTACTGCCCTATACCCGGAGGATTGAACCCGAGACTTTTGCATGCAAAGCCCAAAATAAGATTCTAGTCCTCAACGTTTCAGCTGATTCATGCAGGACTTCGGTTTGCCTAGGATTTCAATGGCAGAATTGGCATGGGGGGGGGGATTTAGGGAAATTCAACAATTTTCTTCGGGCGATTTGCTGGAGAAAGCTCCGCTGATTCACCCACCCAAAAAGCTGCACACCTTTTTGTTTCTGGATTTTTTACAAAGTCACACAACTTGCAAAACTTTTTTTTTAAAATATCCTTGTATACACACACACTGACATATGGACAAGTGTTTAATGGCTGGTTCCATCTTGGTGTTAGCATTCTTTAAAAAAAAAACCCCACACAATTGATTTTATTGTGTTGACTTAAAAAACTCCCCCCTTTTTCTCAGTGATCCCCTTTGAGGTCTTTTGTTTGGTCACTGTGGGGCGACCTTGTTTTCACAGCTGCCAGGAAGTGTTTCGGGGGCCGCAGAGTTTATTATTATTATTTTATTTTAATTGTTTTCAACCCTCCGGCTTATCTGTGCTCCGTTCGTCGTCATCTCTCCCCATCCCTCCCCTGCCAGATTTATATTTCTCCGATCGCAGGCTGCGTCGGCAGAGCCTGAGTTTCTTAATCTCGGGGTCCCGGGTTCGAGTCCTGCATCGGGCACAGGATTCCATGCATAGCAGGGGGGTTGGGCTGGAGGTCCCTTCCAGCTCTGCGATTCTGTGGTTGGTTCCATGGCTTCGCAGGAGCTTGGCAGGTGGAGCGCGCCACTTTTAATCTCAGGGTTATGGGTTCGAGTCCTGCATCGGGCAAAACAATTCCTGCATGGCAGGGGATTGGGCTAGAGGACTCCCGAGGGTCCCTTCCAGCTCTACAGTTCTGTGGTTGGTTCCATGAATTCGCAAGAGCTTAGCGGGTAGAAAGTGCGACTTTTAATCTCAGGGTTATGGGTTCGAGTCCTGGATCGGGCAAAAGAATTCCTGCATGGCAGGGGGTTGGGCTAAATGACCCCTGGGGGTACCTTCTCCTCCCCTCTCCTCTCCTCTCCCTGTGGTTCTTAAAATGCCCCAAACGATGCAACCGTTCGAGCCGCAGACTCTTAATCTCAGGGTGGCGGGTTCGAGTCCCGCATTGGTCAAAAGCTTCCTGCATTGCGGGGGCTAGATGCTTCATGGTCCCTATGATCATGATTGCGATTATGATTATGATTAGTTAAATCTGTATACAGCCCTCTCCC
Source organism: Lacerta agilis (assembly GCF_009819535.1). Classification (NCBI taxonomy): domain Eukaryota; kingdom Metazoa; phylum Chordata; class Lepidosauria; order Squamata; family Lacertidae; genus Lacerta; species Lacerta agilis. Next base: position 10,124,743 of record NC_046329.1, read on the forward strand.
CGCAGGTCTGAGGTTGGTCCACGGGATAAAACCACAATATAAAAACACAAAATTCATAATCGAAAACAACCCGTCTTTCTGCCCCTCTTAACCCATTCTAAAAGGGCATTCGATGCCTCCTCTCCTTGTATTTCCTCTCGAGCTGAAAAGCCCCAAACGCTGCAACCGTTCGGAGCCGGAGACTCCTGATCTCGGGGTCGCGGGTTCGAGCCCCACATGAGGCAAAAGATTCCTGCATTGCAGGGAGTTGGGCTAGATGATTCTGGGGGTTCCCTTCCCGTTCTGGTACGATCTGCGTCAAATTTTGCCTCCGGCTTTCTGCTCCCCGGCCTCCCTAAGAAGAAGAAGAAGTTGTCTTCCCCCCAACCATCTCTAAAATTTGGGTGGGGCTAGTGGGCGGGGCAAAGCCGGACAGTGTGGGGTGCTGCCCAGTGGTGGTGGTGGTGTGGGGACCACATTTAAGCTGCCTCGCTCCTGGATCTTAGTTAGCTTTCTCACTCCAGGAAGATCTGGGTTCGAATCCGCTGCCCAGCCACAAACTCACTTGGCAACCTGGCCGAGATTCCCCTCCTGCCTGGCCTACTTTGCAGGGCTGATGTAAAGGTAAAGGGACCCCTGACCGTTAGGTCCAGTCGCGGACGACTCTGGGGTTGCGGCGCTCATCTCGCTTTACTGGCCGAGGGAGCTGGCGTCCAGCTTCCGGGTCATGTGGCCAGCATGACTAAGCCGCTTCTGGCAAACCAGAGCAGTGCATGGAAACACCGTTTACCTTCCCACCGTAGCGGGACCTATTTATCTACTTGCACTTTTGACGTGCTCTCGAACTGCTAGGTTGGCAGGAGCAGGGACCAAGCAACGGGAGCTCACCCCGTCATTGCGGGGATTCGAACCGCCAACCTCCTGATCGGCAAGCCCTAGGCTCTGTGGTTTAACCCACAGCGCCACCCGAGTCCTGGTATGCAGTTAGAGACACCTTATTTTTCCAGACTATGAAAATGTGATTATTTATTATTATTATGTTTTAAAAGACAGTCTTTTGCCGTTTTCGGTTCAGAATGGGATTTCGAGCCGTGCGTCTGAATGATCGCTGGAACCGAGCCCAAATGGCTGCCGGAGATTGTCTTCGGCATTTGGCTGAACTTGGCTGTAGGGATTTCAAAGGGAGGTGGCCGGGGCTGGGTTTGTGCGGAAAGGGGAATCGAGTCGGGGCGGTTGCCGAGGCTAGGTTTACTCTCGAGTAAAACGCGGTTGGCCGCAACCTTATCGCGGCTGTTCCCAAACCTTTCCCATAAATCCGTACCCGGTTGTCCCCTTATCCTGTAAAAAAAATTAAGACATGCAGAAATACTCCCTGCTAAGGAAGAGTTTAACGGAGTATGATTCGAAACAGCGGCAGTTAATTGCACATTAATCCAATTAAAACGGTTTAGTTTAATTAATTCAACGGAACTGATGGACTTGATCCAACGATAGCAAGCTTTGCAAAATCTGGTAGTTGGTCTTTTGCGCCTCCAGCCCCCCCCTTCCCAGTTATCTCACTGCCCACGTTGGGAGCCACCGGTCTGTGGTTTAGTTCCTGAATGGCTTCTTTCCGGTTCGCCTGGAGGACATCCTTGACTCGTCCCAGGCGAGTGGCTGCATTAAACCTCTGGCTCGGAGCATGCTTAGGGCTGCCCGACCCAATCCTGCGCTTTCAGACCAGGAAGCAACCCTCTCCGAAAAAACCGTGGCGACTTTTTACATCGCATTTTTACTATTAAGTTTTCATACGTGCTGGAAGCTGCCCAGAGTGGCTGGCTCCAACCCAAAAGCTGGACGCGGGTCTAGAAAAATATCATTATTAAATTGTTGTAACCTGATTGTCCGGGATGAGGGCGGGGGGGGGGGTCGAGTATAGTGGAAAACAACTTTGCTGCTCGCGACGAAGGCTAAACCTAATTATCGGCTGCCTTCTTTTATTGATTCCCAAATCTCGCTCGGCGATGTCCCCTCCCGATTCCAGCCCCGATTAGGCACTTAAAAGCAGCTTAATAGGGAAGTGTTTATCATGGCAGCCGTCTGCTACCTTCATTTAAATCAAATTATCGTCCCCACCTGCTTTAGGGGTCCCTCCCCCTTTAAAGGGGGGGAAAACACCCCGGGAATCTGAGCAAAACTCAATGCAAAGGGTCGGGTGAACATCCGCTGCGCGTCCCTTTTAAGTTTCGCGGAAAATTCACGCGTCTCCCGCGTGCCGTGCGCGGTTCTCCGGCGCTTGTGGGCCCCGAAGGACGCCCTGCAAGGTGCAGGAGGCTGGCCAGCCCTGAAAGGACAGAAAATGCAGGGGGGGGGTTGTGTTTTTAAAATTGTGCATGGCAAAGTCGCCGGGTGGATCTGCACTTCCGCCTTCTGGCCAGCTGCCTTGGAGGGGGCGCTCAAGAGCAACCAGCAGTGGAATCGCAGAGTTGGGACCCCCGAGGGTCGTCCGGCCCCAACCCTTTACAATGCAGGAATCTCAGCTAAAGCTATGCGGATGATACCCAGCTCTACCGCTCTTTTAAATCGGAACAAATGAAAGTCCTGTGTGAGTGCCAGGAGGCGGTTGGAGGATGGATGGCGGGTAACAGATGGAGGTTGAATCCTGACAAGACAGAAGGACTGTTTTGGGGGAGAGGGGGCGGGCAGGTGTGGGGGACTCCCTGGTCCTGAATGGGGTAACTGCGCCCCTGAAGAACCAGGTGCGCAGCCTGGGGGTCATTTTGGACTCACAGCTGTCCATGGAGGCGCAGGTCAGTTCTGTGTCCAGGGCAGCTCCATCTGGGACGCAGGATGAGACCCTCCCTGCCCGCAGACTGTCTGGCCAGAGTGGTGCATGCTCTGGTTGTCTCCCGCTTGGACTACTGCCATGCGCTCTCCGTGGGGCTCCCTTTGAAGGTGACCCGGAAACTACAACTGATCCAGAATGCGGCAGCTAGACTAGGGACTGGGAGCGGCCGCCGAGACCATATAACACCGGTCCTGAAAGACCTCCATTGGTTCCCAAGATGTTTCAAGCACAATTCAAGGGGTTGGTGTTGACCTCGGCCCAGGATATCTGAAGGAGCGTCTCCACCCCCATTGGCCAGCCTGGACACTGAGGTCCAGCTCCGAGGGCCTTCTGCCGGTACCCTCCCTGCAAGAAGTGAAGTTACAGGGAACCAGGCAGAGGGCCTTCTTGGTTGTGGCGCCCTCCCTTCAGATGTCAAGGAAATAAACAACTATCTGACTTTTAGAAGACACCTGAAGGCAGCCCTGTTTAGGAAAGCTTTTAATATTTGATGAATTATTTGGGTCCCTATTTTCACGGGAGAAATGTTTGAGGGGATGGAATTGTTGTTATTGTTGTTTAGTCGTTGAGTCGTGTCCGCCTCTTCATGACCCCATGGACCAGATTACGCCAGGCCCTCCGGTTTTCCACTGCCTCCCGCAGTTTGGTCAGACTCATGTTGGCAGCTTCGAGAACACTGTCCAACCATCTCGTCCTCTGTCGTCCCCTTCTCCTTGTGCCCTCCATCTTTCCCAACATCAGGGTCTTTTCCAGGGAGTCTTCTCTTCTCATGAGGTGGCCAAAGTCTTGGAGCCTCAACTTCAGGATCTGTCCTTCCAGTGAGCACTCAGGGCTGATTTCTTTGAGAATGGAGAGGTTTGATCTTCTTGCAGTCCATGGGACTCTCAAGAGTCTCCTCCAGTACCATAATTCAAAAGCATCCATTCTTCGGCGATCAGCCTTCTTTAGGGTCCAGCTCTCACTTCCGTACATCACTACTGGGAAAACCATAGCTTTAACTATACGGACCTTTGTCGGCAAGGTGATGTTTCTGCTTTTTAAGATGCTGTCTAAGTTTGTCATAGGGGATGGAATAGGACGCCCCTATTTTCACGGGAGAAATGTTGAGTATTGAAATGGAATTTGCACGTTATTGATAATCTTATCCTCCAGGAATCTTACAGTCGCAAGGGACCCAAGTTTTCCAATCCTCATTTGAAGCCATCCCTGCTTCTTGTGGTTGGGAGTTCCATAGTCTAACTCTGCAGAAGGAATTCCTCATTTTGATCCGGCCCGAACGTCCCGCAGTTCAGCTTCCTAGGCTGACCGCATGTTCTAGTGTTACGACAAAGGGAGGAAACTGTCTGTCTGTCTGTCTGTCTGTCTCTGTCTGTCCACTTTCTCCCCACCGTAGATGGCAGGTTTGCATGCAAGATTTGCAGTGCCAAAAACCCTTAAATGGGGGGTTGGGTGGGGGGGAGGACACGCTTTCCCCCTGACAAGCTACATTTTATATTATTAGTACGTATTTAATTAGAACACGAACACACGAATGCTTTATGAATATTCATGATCGGGGTTATTAAAATGCATAATTAATCTGTGGGGTCTCTCTCTCTCCCCCCCCCCCCCAGTTTTAATAACTCTATTAACGTAGCCAGGGTGGGAGGCAGAAAGGGAGCCCTGTGTTATTTTCCCTTCCTACCAACGCGACGGGACGTTGCGCTGAGAATTTCTTGTGCGAGCTGGAAGAGATTGTATTATTTTAATTTCATTGGTCTCTGCTTAAAGAAAGAATACTGGTTTTTATTTACAGTGGACTGTATAGCTAGTTGGGTTTTTATTCAGAGAAGACGTGCTGAAAGAAAATAATCCATGCCTGCTCATTTTGGCAATTATTATTATTATTATTATTAATCAATCAATCAAATACCTTTATTAGCATTGCAGTATAAAATGTTTCAAGTAACTGGAACAATTAAAAAGACAAGGGTGAAGTTGTCATGGGTTATAAGGTCACACTAGGGTTGTGTGCATGTGGATATTCTGCTACGCCCTGTTCATTTTCCACGCGGGTGGTGCTTTGGTCTAAACCACCGATCCTCTTGGGCTTGCCGATCGGAAGGTCGGCGGTTCGAATCCCCGCGACGGAGGGAGCTCCCGTTGCTCTGTCCCAGCTCCTGCCAACCTAGCAGTTCGAAAGCACATCAAGTGCAAGCAGATAAATAGGTACCGCTGCGGCGGGAAGGTAAACGGCGTTTCCGTGCGTTGTGGTTTCCGTCACGGTGTCCCGTTGTGCCAGAAGCGGTTTAGTCCTGCTGGCCACACGACCCGGAAAGCTGTCTGTGGACAAACGCCGGGTCCTTTACCTTTTACCTGTTTTCCGAAAGGATAGTTCGTTGGGAACCCTTTTGGGTAGAATTGCGGCTAAAAAGGCAGCTTGTTCATGCCGCAAGGAGTTTAAACTGCGGAAGTCGCTGCTGCAGGAATTTTGTGCAGGAAAAGGCTCTTGATGGCATCTAGACACAACAGTCGGACGTCCCTATTTTCACGGGAGAAACGCTGGAGGGGATGTAATAGGACGTCCCTATTTTCAGGGGAGAAATGTTGGAGGACAGGTGAACAATGAAATAGAATTCACACCTTATTTTTACTGTTAAAAGGGGGGATCTTGGAGAGCACACTTGAAAACTTAATAGGAAACAGCAGCATTTGGACGATACAGCGCAGAAGGAGCTTTTAAGCTGTTAACACAATGTATATATATCTATAAATCCAAGCGCTGAAAATTCCCAGTGATGTGCGAAGTTTAACGTTGCCTAGCGTTTTGGGGTTCCCGCCTTGCTATATCTTTTGGGGGTCGGCTCTGTGTTTGGACACCTTGCAAGAGACCGGCAGCAAATTTTCCATTCCCTGAGGAGCAGGTTTCCGTGCCATCAGATGCTGTTGGATTGCCGACGGACGTTTTCGAAACTGCGCCGGTTTAGGGGTTTATTTATTGAATATCTGCGCAGCGTTGGGTGCGAGTCTTCGAGTTCATTATAAAGAGATTGGGGGTGGCTCCTTGACTTTGTATAACGCCCTCCCTGCAAGGTTGGCCGGCGTTTATTGTGCCCAGGTTCCTTTTCAAGCCGTCTCTCGTTTAATGGCCGAGCGTCCGCATGGAGAATATTCTGTTTTTGGTGCTCGTCAAATCCGCAGGTGACGCCAAACTGGGAGGTGTGAGCGAAAATGCCGCGGACGACAGAATCGGCATTCGAGATGACCTTAACAGATTGGAGACCTGGGCCGAAGCCAAAAATATGAATTTCAACAGGGATAAATGTCAGGTTTTGCAGTTAGGCAGGAAGAACCAGATGTGCACAAATATAGGATGGGGGGCACCTGCCTTAATAGCAGGACATGTGAAAATGATCTAAGGGGTCTTGGTGGACCACAAGCTGAACATGAGTCAACTGTGTGATGCAGCAGCAAAAAAAGCTAACGCGGTGAGATATTTCACTTTCTTGGGTTCCATGATCACTGCAGATGGTGACAGCAGTCACGAAATTAGAAGACGCCTGCTTCTTGGGAGGAATGCAATGACAAACCTAGACAGCATCTTAAAAAGCAAAAACATCACCTTGCCGACAAAGGTCCGTATAGTTAAAGCGATGGTTTTCCCAGTAGTAATGTACGGAAGTGAGAGCTGGACCATAAAGAAGACTGATGGCCGAAGAATGGATGCTTTTAAATTATGGTGCTGGAGGAGACTCTTGAGAGTCCCATGGACTCCAAGAAGATCAAACCTCTCCATTCAGAAGGAAATCAGCCCTGAGTGCTCACTGGAAGGACAGATCCTGAAGCTGAGGCTCCAAGACTTTGGCCACCTCATGAGAAGAGAAGACTCCCTGGAAAAGATCCTGATGTTGGGAAAGATGGAGGGCGCAAGGAGAAGGGGAAGACAGAGGACGAGATGGTGGGACAGTGTTCTCGAAGCGACTGGCATGAGTTTGGCCAAAGTGCAAGAGGCAGTGGAGGATAGGCGTGCCTGGCATGCTCTGGTCCATGGGGTCACCAAGAGTTGGACACGACTGAACACAGAACGACTGCATCCACAGAAGTTTGCGTCCAGATCTAGGACGTAATACTCCTTCTCTATTCTGCCTTGGTCAGACCACACCTGGGATACTGTGTCCAGTTCTGGGTACCACAATTCAGGAAGGATGTTGACAAGCTGGAAGGGTGTGCAGAGGAGGGAGACTGAGATGATCGAGGGTCTGGGAAATCGAGCCTGATGAGGAACGGTCGAAGGAGCTGGGGATGTTTAGCCTGGGAAAGAGGACATAGGAGAGCCCACCTTCCGAAATCTCTTATGGGCTGTCCCATGGGAGAGGGAGCAAGCTTGGTTTCCTCCTGCTCCGGAGGGGAGGACTCGAACCCGCGGCTTCGAGCGACGAGAAAGGAGATTTGACATCTGGAAAAGCTTTTTGGCAGTCGGAGCTGTTCGACACCCCGGCAGGTGGCGGACTCTCCTTCCTTGAAGGGTTTTAAGCGGACGTTTGAACGGCCCTCTGTCCTGAATGCTTTAGTTGAGATTCCTGCATTGCAGGCGGGTTGGACTAGATGACCGTTGGGGTTCCCTTCCAGATCTACAGTTCAGTGGTTCTATCGTTTGATCTGCTCCTTTAACCGTTCCTCGGTGTTGGAATGTAGATCTGTAAGCTCCTTGCGGGCACAGCCCCACGTCCATTCAGTGATTTAGAAGTTTCTTGGCAGCTCCCAAACCTGCTTTATTAGCGGGTTTTGTAAATTTCACGTTTTCGGCCAATGCAGATTTAAATTCTTCTAGGACGGAGCGTCAAAAAAAGGGGGTCACCGGGGTGTGTGTGTGTGTGGAAGTGAGCAAGTGGCACGTTTGCAAAGCAGAACTTATTGTCAGAGGCAACAGGAATGCAAAGCTCCCCCCTCCCCACAGCCACCCCAGAAAAAAAATACTATCCAAATCGCATTAGCATCTTTTTCCGCCACCTCGATTCCGCAAAGTAATCACATTGGAGAGAGCAGGGATTGGGGGAAAAGGAGGGGTGGGGTATTTTTTTCTTCTTTTTTCTGATTAGAAAACAAAATCTAAATGAGAGTTATGAATATTCATTAGGCGTGGAGATTAATATGCATAATTATGCAAATTAGACAGCAATTAAACACCGATTCTCCGGGGAAATGATTAACACAAAAGGCTGCGGAATGGAAGCCTTGCAATTTTGAAAGAAGTTTCTGGTTAAATGAACAGTGTGGGGAGATTGGGGAGGGCCGCGATTCTTTTGTGTGTGAGTGTGAGTGCAGCATTGCACTTTTGCACACACACACACAGCCTTGCACACTCGCATCGGGGCGTGCATTTCGGCCCCAGGTTCCTTGCAGTCTCGAGAAGGTCGGAACCGAAGACCTTTCATTTACATTGGTTCCTTGGTTCTCAAACTTAATCCGTTCCGGAAATTGCGTTCCAAAACCGAAGCGTTCCAAAACCAAGGCAGCGGCGCTTTCCCATAGAAAAGCAATGCAAAGTGGACTAATCTGTTCCAGACTTACAAAAACAAGCCCTCAAACAGCAATTTGACATGAATTTTGCTATCCAACAAGACCATTGATCCATAAAATTAAAGCAATAATCAATTTACTGTACTATAAAATAGTTGTGGTTGTAGTTGTAGACAGTTGTAGATGATAAAAATTAATTTTTTCTTCTTCACCTGCACTGATGACGGTCATTGCTTTGATGGGGGGCTTTTATCCATTTCCGCAGTCAATCAATCAATCCATCCATCCATCCATCCATCCATCAATCAATCAATCAGTAGCTGAACCAAGTTCCGCACAGTCACAAAAACAAATTGAACCGAAAAAGCCTCAAAAACAAAAACTCAAAATAGCCTGTAGAGTTGAAGTTAGATAATTTTGAGTTTAATTGTTAGGTTTAAGATAAGAGATAGATTTGGATAATTGGATATTGATGTAATATAGGTTAAGAGATAAGAGAATAATTGATAAGTTGTTGTTAGAAAATAGATAGAAGTATAAGATTTTGGAAGTTACAAAAAAGGTATTCACAAGGGACGGAGAAGGAGGAGATAGGAGGAAGTCCAACTAAGATATGAGGAAAATACAATTTTTTTAAAGATAATATGTTGTAATTTTTCTAGTGTGTTTTGTTGCTGTTGTTATTGTAGTTGTTATGTTGTTGTTTTGTTTGTTATCTTAAAAAATCTTTTAATAAATATTATTTTTAAAAAACAAAAACGCAAAATAAGTGGCAAAAACTAAAGTGCCAAACTTAATCTGTTCCTGGAGGCCCGTTTGACTTCCGAAATGTTCGGAAACTGAGACGCGGCTTCAGATTGGCGCAGGCACCCCGGGAACAATAGCCGACGGCCGCGTCGGACGTCCAGCTTCCGGAAAATGTTCGGAAACCGGAACACTTTCGGGTTTTCGGTGTTTGGGAACCGAGGTACCACTGCAAAACCATAAAATGGGCCAATCTTCCAGTAGGAAACTACCCTATCCGACCATTGTGTCCCTCCAGGGCAGTGTTGCCTACACAGGCTGGCAGCCTCTCGCCCACCTTTCTCGGCCCTATCCGGAGACGCCGGAAATCGAACCCGGCGCACGTGCTCTGCCCATTCAGCCATCTCGCCTTTCCCTGTCGGGTTGCACCCCCCCAAGCTGGATAAGTTGGGGGGGCAGGCAGCAAAGGCCTGCAAATTTGGGGTGTGTGTGTTACACTTCCGTAGTTGGATTTTTTTTGGGGGGGGTGTCTCCTCCTCAGGGAGCCTTGTCAGTGGGCACGTTCCCGCTTAATGCCAACCCTCTGCGCCAGCCCTAAGCTCTTTTCCCCTGCTGTTGCTTCAGCTCCCTGCAAGTAGAAAGCTAGCGGCACAGGACGTGGGCCAATAGGATCTGTTTTGCGTGTTTCAAACGTAGCATTTAACCAAAGGGGCAGGCTCCCGCGGGTGACCTCTGGGGGAATAGCCCACTCCTCCGACAATCTTTTTTTTGGGGGGGTGGAGAGACCGTACCCCTTCAGTAGTGGAGGGATTTGCATTTGGGGGCGGTCCTTCTTCTGACTGCGTGTGGGAATACGAAACCACTGGAACCACGACGATCCAGGGAAAAGAATTCAGTTTAACCAAATTGTCGGGCAACTTCCTCCCCCTCCTCTTGCTTCCTGTTACTTGCTGGTACGTACTGGTTTGTACTGGTGCTTACTGGTCTGTACTGGTTTGTACTGGTGCTTACTGGTTTGTAAGCAATGCTTTTACCCCTTTGCAAAAGCTGCACAAATCTGAGCTGATCCTCAAAAATCTGAGCTGAACTCTGTTGCAAAACTTGGAGCTGATTCTCAAAAAAAAAACCATGGGTTTTAGAGGAGGAAAACCAGAAAAATCTTTTCTTTTTTTTCTTGTTTCCTCCTCTAAAAATGAGGTGTGCCCTATGGTCCGGAGCGTCCTATGGAGCGAAAAATATATTCTCTATTGAAAATAAGACGGATTTAACTAAAGTTGTGAAGTTTGCTATTCTCCCCACCCTGGAAAGAACCCCCTGCCTCTCCCCTCTTCTCTGTCATTTGAACACGGAATAGAACCTTCCCCCTATCCTGACACTCTAACTTTCTGCATGCAAGGCTTTCCATCATGGGGCGGGGGGAGAACACGACCCATGACGAAATTCAAAAAGCTATCGTCCCTTGGTCAGCCGTGCAACTTTGCAAAACAGGAAAAAGGTCTCTTTATTCTCTCTTAAACATCCAAATATCGTTCTGTTTTTGGAAGGAAAGCGGTTTCAGCTTCAGGAGAACGCTGTCTTTGTTTGATTGGGCTGCTTATCAAAGCTGATTCCTTTTTTAAAAAATAATAATAATAATAATAATTTCCTGGGCTTGTTTAATTTTTTTATTTCTCTCCCTTCTTCCAGCAGGTTTGGACGAGCGGCCGACCTCTGGCTCCTGGGCAGCAGGAGATCAAAATAACTCCACGTTTGACCAAGTCAGGGTAAGGATTTTTTTTTAAAAAAAAAAACAACAACTTTGAAATAGAGCAAAAATTAAAATAAAATCTTTAGAAAGATTTTTTTCCTCCAAAAGCATTTTGTTTTTAAAAATCTGATTTAAATGGGGGGGGGTGGAATCCGATTTATTTTTTTAAAAAAAAACCCATTGAATTTTATCCACCCTGCCGGAGAGTCGCCAGAGTCGCGTTCGTTTTTTTTTTAAAAGGATCCGCTGCTACAACATTTTCTTTCTCCTTCTTCCAGCAGGGCTACGGCGAAGGTCCCCACTACGGCGAGCACAGAGAACTTCCATCCCATAATAGCCTATCTTCGTCATCATTCCTGGGGTCTGGGATCGTAGGTGAGGGCCGCTGCATTGGTGGGGGGGGGACCTGCCTGCGCGGAACGTTTCTGGGCGAAGGTGCGTTGCAAAGGGGATTGAGCCAGATGGCCGCTGGGGTCCCTTCTTGGTTCCGGGTGCAACCGAGGTGATCATGAGGACTACAAACTTGTTTTATTTTACTTTGCGGGGTACAGGACCCCGCAGCCGCTAGGACACCTGCTTTGAATGCAGAGCGTCCCACGTCCAGTCGCAAGGTAGGGCTGGGAATGCCCCCCACCCCCGGTTTGAAACCCCGCAGAGCGGCTGCCAGCCAGTGCGGACACCGCTGAAGTCAATGGGACATATATATCTAGGAGTCTTGGAAGACCACAAACTTGACACGGATCTAGGAGTCTTGGAAGACCACAAACTTGACACGGATCTAGGAGTCTTGGAAGACCACAAACTTGACACGGATCTAGGAGTCTTGGAAGACCACAAACTTGACACGGATCTAGGAGTCTTGGAAGACCACAAACTTGACATGGATCTAGGAGTCTTGGAAGACCACAAACTTGACACGGATCTAGGAGTCTTGGAAGACCACAAACTTGACACGGATCTAGGAGTCTTGGAAGACCACAAACCTGACACGGATCTAGGAGTCTTGGAAGACCACAAACTTGACACGGATCTAGGAGTCTTGGTAGACCACAAACTTGACATGAGTCGACAGTGTGATGCAGCAGCTAAAAAAGCCAATGCAATTCTGGGCTGCATCAATAGGAGTATAGCGTCTAGATCAAGGGAGGTAATAGTACCACTGTATTCCGCTCTGGTCAGACCTCACCTGGAATACTGTGTCCAGTTCTGGGCACCACAATTCAAGAAGGATACTGACAAGCTGGAACGTGTCCAGAAGAGGGCAACCAAAAAGGTCCAAGGCCTGGAAATGATGCCTTATGAGGAACGGCTTAGGGAGCTGGGTATGTTTAGCCCGGAGAAGAGAAGGTTAAGGGGTGATATGATAGCCATGTTCAAATATATAAAAGGATGTCATATAGAGGAGGGTGAAAGGTTGTTTTCTGTTGCTCCAGAGAAGCGGACACGGGGCAATGGATTCAAACTACAAGAGAGAAGATTCCACCTAAACATTAGAAAGAACTTCCTGACAGTAAGAGCTGTTGGACAGTGGGATTTGCTGCCAAGGAGTGTGGTGGAGTCTCCTTCTTTGGAGGTCTTGAAGCGGAGGCTTGACAGCCGTCCGTCAGGAATGCTTTGATGGTGTTTCCTGCTTGGCAGGGGGTTGGACTGGATGGCCCTTGGGGTCTCTTCCAACTCTAGGATTCTATATTTTTTGCCATATCATTTTATAACAATGCAGTAATAAAATCCATCACGTTATCTTTTCAACTCTTTATCATGTTGGCTTTTTAAGGCCATGACTTCCTTCAAACCCTCCTTATGATATCCTAACATTCATCGCTAATATCTGTGCTTCACAAACTGATCACTGCTTAAAATTATCACACCACTAAAATTTCATTTTACAACGGCCTTCCTTCTTTAATCTGCAAAGCTTCTCGCAATCCTACCAGCGAATTCAGTTCAGTGTAATTGTCCTTCAAATAACCTGCAAATTTAGTCCAAGCTTTGATGAATTTGTGGTCCCGTTTTTCTCGGATTCTTCCCATCAAACTTATCCAGAAGTCAATGGGACCAGACCTAGCTTTCTATGTTTGGGGTTGCAGAGGGCGGTCACTTCAGGCGGGCCGGATCCGACTCCGCATTTCGTTTTGCGGCCTGAGCGCGACCGGGACGGGAGAACAAGGGTGCCTCTGAGCATGCCCCCAAGTGCCGGAATGAGCTTTTTCGGTAACGGGGGGCGGCTGCTTTCGCAGACAGAGCCAGGAGGGGTGCGGCTGGACAGCTGAGTTTTGGGATTTGAACCCGGGCCCTAGTCTGCCACTCTAACCTCTAAACCACATTGGGGGGGGCAGGTTCCCGCAAAGATGGGGAATAGGGTGATTCATAAAAAATAAAAAAATAAATTAAATTAAATTAAAAATTTAAATGCCTGCTCCAAAGGTCTTATCTGACTACACTAGGGATTATATAGCTATACCTGAAATTTCATGCATATCAGTGAATATCTTCACGAAAATAGCTGTTTACTTGACCGTTTCCCTATGTTGTAAAGGCTGAAATTTCAGTTCAGTGGAGCAGGGTCAAGCTATTAATTAATATTCACAAAATTTCAGATATAGCTATATAATCCCTAGTGTGGTGAAATAAGACCTCTGGAGCAGGCATTTTTTTAAAAAGTTTTTTTTAATGAACCGCCCAAATGGGGAACCCCAAAGCGAATTTTTTTTGGGGGGTGTGGCCCACCTTTGCCCCCATCTCTGACCGGCAGCAACAGCCTGCGTTCTGCCCTTCCCCTCTTCCGAAACACCCCCCACCCCTTGAGTCTGAGACTCTGCTAATCCCCGCAAAGCTGGGTGTTTGGGGGGGGGAGAGAAAGAGGGAGGGCCGAGGGGGGTGTCTGTTAATTCACCTGTGTCGATAAATAGATGGATACCGATAAAATCTCCATTGATCACTGCTACCTTTTGCAAACTTGCATATCTGCAAACGGATCAGCGGGTTTTATTTTATTTTATTTTATTTTATTTTATGGGGGGGTCGCGAATAGTGGTTAAGTAGTCTGGGAGCCGATAAACCCCGGGTGGATCCCTTTCAGGTCATTATTTCTAGCAATTAACTCCTTTTTCAAGACCCAGCCTGCTAATCTAGCCGCTGCCGTGTTGGGCAATGTTTTTTAATCGGTTCAGGCTGAACAAGACACACACACACACACACACGACTCCCCCCACCATGCCAATCGCCTCCTTTAATCTCTCCACCTTATCTCGCCTCCTTCCTCTCTTGCTGCTCCCCACCCCCACCCCCCCAAAAAGCATGCCATGAATTGCATTCGTTCTGGTTCCTGGAACCTCGGGCAAACATGTCAGCTCCGGGTTTTGCGCCTACTTTTCTTAACTGCGGTTTAGCGTTAACCCTGGTTGTTGTTGTTGTAATGTAATAGATGTTCAGACATTTTTCATTCTGGTCTCTGGGACCATGAGCAGATGCGTCAGCCCTGGGTTTTGCACTTGCTTTTCTTAACCACGGTTTAGCTTTGGATTTTTGCACCTCCTTTTCTTAACCCTGGTTTTAACCCTGGTGTGTGTGTGTGTGTAGACATTTTTCGTTCTGATTCCTGGAACCCCGGGCAAACACGTCGGCTCCGGGTTTTGCGCCTACTTTTCTTAACTGCGGTTTAACATTAACCCTGGTTTGGTTTTGGCTTTGTAATAAAAATAGGTATTCAGATGATCCGGACATTTTTCGTTCTGGTCCCTGGGACCCGGGGCAAACACGCCAGCTTTGGATTTTTGCGCCTGGTTTTCTTAACCATGGTTTAGCGTTAACCCTGGTGTATATATCTATATTTAAATATACGTTCAGACATTTTGGTTCCTGGGACCCTGGGCAAATGCGTCAGCTCTGGGTTTTGCACCTGCTTTTCTGAACCACAGTTTAGTTTTAATCCTGGTTGTTGTTGTTGTAATGTAATAGATGTTCAGACATTTTTCATTCTGGTTCCCGGGACCCTGAGCAAATGTGTCAGCTCTGGGTTTTGCGCCTGCTTTTCTGAACCACAGTTTAGTTTTAACCCTGGTTGTTGTTGTTGTAATGTAATAGATGTTCAGACATTTTTCATTCTGGTTCCCGGGATCCTGAGCAAATGTGTCAGCTCTGGGTTTTGCGCCTGCTTTTCTGAACCACAATTTAGTTTTAACCCTGGTTGTTGTTGTTGTAATGTAATAGATGTTCAGACATTTTTCATTCTGGTTCCCGGGACCCTGAGCAAATGTGTCAGCTCTAGGTTTTGTGCCTGCTTTTCTTAACCGCGGTTTAGCTTTGGATTTTTGCACCTCCTTTTCTTAACCCTGGTTTTAACCCTGGTGTGTGTGTGTGTGTGTATAGACATTTTTCGTTCTGGTTCCTGGAACCCCGGGCAAATATGTCAGCTCCGGGTTTTACGCCTGCTTTTCTTAACTGCGGTTTAGCGTTAACCCTGGTTTGGTTTTGGTTTTGTAAAAAAAAAAAAAAAAAGATATTCAGATGATGCGGACATTTTTCGTTCTGCCCCTGGGACCCTGGGCAAACGCACCAGCTTTGGATTTTTGCGCCTGCTTTTCTTAACCATGGTTTAGCGATAACCCTGGTGTATATATCTATATTTAAATATACGTTCAGACATTCTGGTTCCTGGGACCCTGGGCAAATGTGTCAGCTCTGGGTTTTGCGCCTGCTTTTCTGAACCACAGTTTAGTGTTAACCCTGGTTGTTGTTGTTGTTGTTGTTGTTGTTGTTGTTGTTGTTGTAATGTAATGTAATGTAATAGATGTTCAGACATTTTTCATTCTGGTTCCCGGGACCCTGAGCAAATGTGTCAGCTCTGGGTTTTGCGCTTGCTTTTCTTAACCGCGGTTTAGCTTTGGATTTTGGTGCCTGCTATTCTTAACCATAGTTTTAACCCTGGTGTGTGTGTGTGTGTGTGTAGACATTTTTTGTTCTGATTCTTGGAACCTCAGGCAAATGCACCAGCTCTGGGTTTTGCGCCTGCTTTTCTTAACCGCGGTTTAGTGTTAACCCTGGTTGTTGTTGTTGTAATGTAATAGGTGTTCAGACATTTTTCGTTCTGGTTTCCGGGACCCTGAGCAAATGCGCCAGCTCTGGGTTTTGCGTTTGCTTTTCTTTACCGCGGTTTAGCTTTGGATTTTTGCACCTGTTTTTCTTAACCATGGTTTAGCGTTAACCCTGGTGTATATATCTATATTTAAATATACGTTCAGACATTCTGGTTCCTGGGACCCTGGGCAAATGCGTCAGCTCTGGGTTTTGCGCCTGCTTTTCTTAACCATGGCTTAGCGTTAACCCTGGTTGTTGTTGTTGTAATGTAATAGATGTTCAGACATTTTTCGTTCTGGTTTCTGGGACCCTGAGCAAATGCGCCAGCTCTGGGTTTTGCACTTGCTTTTCTTAACCGCGGTTTAGCTTTGGATTTTTGCACCTGTTTTGCTTAACCATGGTTTAGCGTTAACCCTGGTGTGTGTGTGTGAGAGAGAGAGAGATTACAGGAAACGCTACTCTCCCCCTTTGGACTCGTCTTGCATCCTCGTATCGCAGAGATCGATGTGCACCAGAACATAACATTTGAACAATATGGGGGGTGGTGGAGAAAATGAATAAAGGAAAACCTCGCAGTTCTCTCTCCCGGCAGAGGCGGTTTAGGCCCCGGATCAGCCTGGCGATGAAACCCGGCGGCCTTTATTTTTTTGCACGGGGAGAAGGGAGAAATAAGGGGGGGAGCGTGCGAGAGACCGTCCTCCGCATGGCAAATTTAGCTCCTAAACCGCTTTGAGAGAGGCAGGGGGGGGGGAATTAGGTCAGTTAAAAGATTTTGCCCTGCAACCCCGCGACCTCTTGCTGACTTAACGCTAAGCCTCTCGAGAGAGTCGGGGAATGCGGGCCTCATGGAAAAGCACACCGTTTGTAGGGTGGCCATATTCCAACAATTGTTTGTGTGGGGTTTGTTTTGTGTTTTATTTTTTGCAAAATTTCCAAAAGAAAAATGAAGTTTTTTTTACACACACATAAACACACCCTTTTTTAAAAGGGACATCACCAAAAAAGAAAAAGGTCGGCGATTCCAATAAGGGCTGCCCTACAACCGGGTTCCCCCCCCCAGGACATTTCAGCCGCTTTTCATAAGAAATTCGGGGCCGGACGCCATTTTCGGCGGACAGATCCCGGCTACCAGACGTACGGCAGCACTAAGCGATACATTTTGGACAGTTTAAAGTAAAGTAAAGGTAAAGGGACCCCTGACCGTTAGGTCCAGTCGCGGACGACTCTGGGGTTGCGGCGCTCATCTCGTTTTATTTGCCGAGGGAGCCGGCGTCCAGCTTCCGGGTCATGTGGCCGGCATGACTAAGCCGCTTCTGGCGAACCAGAGCAGCGCACGGAAACGCCGTTTACCTTCCCGCCGGAGCGGTACCTATTTATCTACTTGCACTTTGACGTGCTTTCGAACTGCTAGGTGGGCAGGAGCTGGGACTGAGCAACATAAAAGTTGGAACGGGAACCCCAGGGGTCATGCAATCCAACCCCCGTCGCCTGAAACGCGGGTTCAAGAATGCCGGCTGCTGCTCCGCAAATGACCCCCCTGGATTTGGGTGCTCACAGACTCCTCTTCCTCCCCTCTCCTTCTTTTCTCTAGGGAAAGGCACGGAAAGAGGCGCTTACCCGTTCGCAAGAGACATGCCGGCTCTCAACCAGGTGAGCAAAACTTCCTTAACTTAATCCTCCTCTCCTTTTGCCGTTAGGGGGATTGCCGGCACGGAGAGCTCAAAAAAATAAACCTATGCTGCCAATACTCGTGGTAAATCAGTATACAATCAGCAGCACAAAAACGGCGCACACAAATCTACCAAACCATTCCACGTATAGAATTCTATATTGGTAGCCCAATCAACAAGAAAGCAATGCAAAAAGTCAAACAAAGAAGCCACAAACAGAAAACTCATTCAAGTTAGTACAACAGGACGATTTCGGTCTTTAAATGTCTTTAGCCAGGCTCCTGTAGATATTGATGAAAATAGGTCCAGTCAGATGATACGCACAGGTGTGTTAATAGATGAAAGAAAGTCCAAACAGATGGAATATTGACGATGTGACGCACAAAAATTAGACAGGGTGCCGGCGTTTGTCCCCTGTTTCGCCCATGGACAATTTTGGGCTTCTTCAGTAAACTCTTCCCCAGGATTTACTGTATATTCATACATACACTGGTGGGATATGAATAAGGTTTGACTTTTCATCAATATCTACAATATCTATTGCTTTCTTGTTGATTGGACTACCAATATAGAATTCAATACGTGGAATGGTTTGGTAGATTTGTGTGCGCCGTTTTTGCGCTGCTGATTGTAGGCACGGAGAGCTCGGCAGGGCTTTCGGAGCCCAACAGCAAATGGCACAAAGGCTCGGGTATTTGCAGGTAGACTGCTGCAGAATGTGGAGGTTCCGTTCGGCTACGAGGCCCCCAGCGGTTTGCGGAGAAAATCTAGGGAACTCCCAACTCCCGTTTTTTTGCACCCGTGAAAATCAAGATTTCCCCGCTCCTTTTTAGATGCTTTCACCGAGATTTCCCGCATGGCAGCGGGTTGGGCTGGATGAGTCCTGGAGGGCCCTTCCCGACTCTGCGATCCTATACTCTCTCTTCTCCCCCTGCATCCCTCCAACCAAAGACGCTGATTTAAAAACTGCACCGGTTTTTTCTGGGCATTGCGTTTCCAAAACAGCTGCGTGGGGACTTGCTCCTCGGTACAAGCGAGGATTTAATTTTTAAAATCGGAGGAGCATAAATGCCAGCCGGCTGTGGGTTTTAATTTTCCTCTGGGTTCCGGGGGGGGGGGAATTGTTTGCAGGGAGGAGGCGTGAGCGTGTGTTGGGGACCGAAGATGGGGGGTTGGCAGGATCTGAACGCAGCAGCAGGCAGAGCTGCCTCTATAGCTCCGAGGGCTCTGCACTGACCGGCAGCCTGAGAGCGTCTTTCCGCGTCTCCCCAAACGAGCGCAGGGCACTAGTCCTCATGGTTTCAAGGGGAAGCAGAAACACACGGCTTTCTCTAAAGCCGAGCCGTGGGTCTCTCTGGCTCAGAATGGCTTCTCTCGCACCCACAACCGGGTGCCCCCCTTCCTCGTCCTCGGGGTCGGTGGGGGGAAGAGAATGGGCCCGCCTTCGAGGGTCGTCGCGCCGCCCCCTTTTCCTCTCGGCTCTTGTTCACGGACGCTGTCGTTTTGCTCTCTCTCTCACCCCCGCAGCCCGGCTTCCTGCCTGGCGAAATGGGAATTTCGAGCCCCAGCGCGTTGTCGCCGACGGCGGTGAAGGGCGGTTCGCAATATTACCCGTACGCCAACAACCCTCGCCGGAGAGGGGCGGATAGCAGCATAGGTATGTGGGGCCCGGCGGGTTTGGGGAGGCCGCCCTTCCGCGGGGCGTTTGTGGTGCTGCTGCGGACATCATCAGTATGTTGGCCCATCTAGCTGAATGTTGCCTGCACGGGCCGGCAGCAGCTCTCCTTTCCCACCCTGCTTAGAGATACCAGGAACCAGACGTGTACATTGGCCCATCTAGCTGAATGTTGTCTGCACGGGCCGGCAGCAGCTCCCCTTTCCCACCCTGCTTAGAGAGGCCGGGAATCAGACCTGTACATTGACCCATCTAGCTGAATATTGCCTGCACGGGCCAGCAGCAGCTCTCCTTTGCCACCCTGTTTAGAGAGGCCGGGAATCAGACATGTACATTGGCCCGTCTAGCTCAATATTGCCTGCACGGACCGGTAGCAGCTCTCCTTTCCCACCCTGTTTAGAGAGGCCGGGAATCAGACCTGTACATTGGCCCATCTAGCTGAATACTGCCTGCACGGGCCGGCAGCAGCTCTCCTTTCCCACCCTGCTTAGAGATACCAGGAACCAGACGTGTACATTGGCCCGTCTAGCTCAATATTGCCTGCACGGGCCGGCAGCAGCTCCCCTTTCCCAACCTGCTTAGAGATACCAGGAACCAGACGTGTACATTGGCCCATCTAGCTGAATGTTGCCTGCACGGGCCGGCAGCAGCTCCCCTTTCCCACCCTGCTTAGAGAGGCCGGGAATCAGACCTGTACATTGACCCATCTAGCTGAATATTGCCTGCACAGGCCAGCAGCAGCTCTCCTTTGCCACCCTGTTTAGAGAGGCCGGGAATCAGACATGTACATTGGCCCGTCTAGCTCAATATTGCCTGCACGGACCGGTAGCAGCTCTCCTTTCCCACCCTGTTTAGAGAGGCCGGGAATCAGACCTGTACATTGGCCCATCTAGCTGAATACTGCCTGCACGGACCGGCAGCAGCTCTCCTTTCCCACCCTGTTTAGAGAGGCCGGGAATCAGACCTGTACGTTGGCCCGTCTAGCTGAATATTGCCTGCACGGACCGGCAGCAGCTCCCCTTTCCCACCCTGCTTAGAGATACCAGGAATCAGACGTCTAGATTGGCCCATGCAGCTCAATATTGCCTGCACGGACCGGCAGCAGCTCTCCTCTCCCACCCTGCTTGGAGAAGCCGGGCATCAAATCTGGGGCCCTTCTGCATGCAAGGCAGGTGTCCCACCACTCAGCCATGGTGTGGGGGGGGCCACGTTGCACACTTTCCATCAAAAGCCGTCCTGGTCCCCAAACGCCCCCCAACCTGCCCTAGCCTGCCGGAGAACGGGGTGCATTTCCAGAGGCATCCGCTGCCTCTCTTTGGGGCGGGGAGACCCTTCCCCCCCCCGCACCCAGCTCTTCAGAAGCCCCCCTCCCCATTTATTACGGGGCGGGGCGGAGGTGCCTACAGGAAACGCTCTGCTCCGGTTCCAGACATCTGGCATTCATTGCGGGAAAGGAATCTCAGGAATGAAGGCTTGTTGGAGAACTCGGGCATGTGCAGAAAAAAAAAACCTTCATTTCCCCCCTCCCCTTTTAAACTTTGCCTAAGTTATTCTGCTTTATTTCGGGGCGGTAGCAGTCAAGGACGCAGGCAATAGCCCCCCGCCCCACCCCAAATAAATCGGGCCTTCGATAGGCACCCTTTTCGGTGCGACTTATCGGCACTGTGAGGGTTCTAGGAACCTGGAAATAAAAACACAGCCGAGATTCTCCGGGAGTTGGCAAGCCCCAGCCATCCTGCACCCAGTCGAAACATCTATTTGTCCAGATCTGGCTGGCAGCAGTTCTTCGGGGGGTTCCCCGAGTCTCTCCCAACCCTATCTGAACATGCCCCCTCCCCAGCGAAGACACATTTCCTTCCAAAATGCCCTATAAGCCTAATGCTTTTTTTCTGCCTGTGGCCCCCCCTCTCCCCAGCAAGGACGCATTTTTCTTGCAAAATGCCCCGGAAGCCTGTTCATTTTTTCCTGCCTCCTCCCCCTGCCCCGCCACCCCCAGCAAAGAGGCATTTTCTTGCAAAACCGTTTTTTGCAAAATAAAATAAAATAAAATATGAAACAATAAAATCCCATGAACGTTCCCTGTCTGGAAAGGGGCGTGGGACAGCTCTGCCTGCGCAAACCCCCCACCCCACCCCACGGTTTCCCTCCTGCACAATTTCCTGCCCCCCTCCCCCCGCTTTTTGCTTTCATCCCCCCGCCTTGGAACTAATGAAATCCACCTGTTCTGTGGCAGCAGGTTCACTCCATAAAATGCCTCTCTCTTCCACCCCCCCCCCAAGCATGCTCCGGCCCGCGGGGTCTTAGCGCCGAGCTTTTTGGGTTACCCGTCTCCCAAAGGGGGTCGTGCCGCAAAAAAACAACAACAACGGAGACTTAAAACGTTCCCAGATGCCGGAGCCCCTATCCACCCGAGGGCCTGCCGTGTCTCTGTGCGACTCCCCGTTCCGAATTCTCGGGGCTGGGTGCGGGTTGCGGGTTTTGGCACCCAAGGTTTCGCAGAAGGGGTAACTGTTGGGGATCCGAGCCGCAGGGGTACGGCGGTAGCTTGGTTCTCAGACTTAATCCGTTCCGGAAGTCCGTTCCAAAACCAAAACGAGACGGAGTAGAGGATTTCTGGAAGATATCTGGGGGGTTCTGGGGCAGGTGGGACAATGGTCCCCCCCCCCGGTCCACCCGCAAAGGGAAGGGCCCTTTTGTCCCTCCTGGGGTAGGGAGAGATGGGCAAGTGAAATCTCTGTGCCCAGGGGGGAGAAGGAAGAGACCTTTGTTCCCGGAGAGAAATGGGGAAGAGAGGCCTTTGTCCCGGGGGAGAAATGGGCGAGACCTTTGCGCCCAGGGAGAAAGGGGTAAGAGATGTCTTGTGTCTCCCCGGGGCTATACAGCGGTCCCTTGGTCCTCAAACTTAATCCGTTCCGGAAATTCCGTTCCAAAACCAAGGCGTTCCAAAACCGAGGCAGCGCTTTCCCATAGAAAGCAATGCAAAACGGAATTAACCCGTTCCAGGCTTTTAAAAACAACCCCTAAAACTGCCATTTAACTTCAATTTTACTATCTAACGAGACCGCTGATCCATAAAACGAAAGCGATAATCAGTGCGCTGTACTTTAAAATAAATAAGACAGTATTGCAGATGATAAAAATTATTATTATTATTATTATTGTTATTATTATTATTATTTTACGTGCACTGATGATAGTTTGGATGGGGGTCTTTTATCCATTTCCGCAGTCGCACAAATCAATCCATCAATAGCTGAACTGGGTTCCGCCCAGTCGCAAAAGCAAATGAACCGAAAAAGCCTGAAAAACGAAAACGCAAAATATATAGCGGAAACTAAAGGGCCAAACTTAACCCGTTCCGGAAGTCCGAAATGTTCGGAAACCGAGGCGCGGCTTCTGATTGGCGCAGGCGCCCCGGAAACAATAGCCGACTGCGCCATCGGACGTTCGGCTTCCGGGAAACGTTCGGAAACCGAAGCACTCAAATCCGGGTTTTTTGAGTTTGGGAACCAAGGTGCCACTGTACACTGGTAGCAATATGCATCTGGGGGGTCGGGGCTTCCCATTGGGACATCTGCCCCCCCCCCCGTGAGAACAAGATGCTTGGGGGCGGGGTTCACTTTTATGCAGCTTACAGGTCTTGCGTTCGAGAATGAAACCCTCGAGATCACAGCACCGAAACCGGGAATGCTAAAAATACCCCCGCCCCGAAATAGCGAGCCGTGCGGTCATAACCGGGAGAGCGGAGAAAAGTCCCGGGGGACCTTTTTCGAAACGGTTCGTGGCCTCTGGCCGCCCACCCGTAATAAACCCGTCGGACTGTGAGCGTGGCTTGGAAACTTCTTCTTGTTAATTGGATTTATATACCGCCTAGGCCTCGGGGCGCTTCGCGGAATGAAATCGGAATATAAAACCGCAAAATGCGCCATCGGAATAAAAAGCAACAACCCAGTAGTACACACATATCCCCCAAAAAACACCCCCAGTATTCTGACTCCGACAGAAGTCGGCGAGATTATTTTAGAGCAGAAACGTTCAGCCCCTTTAAACCCCAAAATGCGTTTCTTAATCCTTTCGAGATCTGCTTGTGAATCGCCCCGAGACCTGTGGGTTTAGGGCACAAATTCAACAAATTAATAAAATACTGTACTATATGACAAAGTTGTTTTTCACTCTAAAATAATGTTCAAAATCTGGGCTCTCCTTATTTATACACGGATAGTATATCTCCCACCCACCCCATTTTCTTAAATCGGAGTCCCCTGAAATAGGAGGTGTCTTATAAAATACGGTAATTCATAAATCTGGGGTGCAACAGGATGGGGGTCTCGGTTGGCAGAAGGCACCCCTGGCGCTACGAAATCTATTCTGCCACGTTAGGAATGGCTTTTTTAAAAAAATCTGTAATTATGTTTGCTAATGCTTTTTTAAAAAAATCTTTCTCCCCCCCCTCCTTTTCTCCCCATCCTCCTCGCACCCCAAATTCAGATGGACAACCGAAAAAAGTCCGGAAAGTTCCTCCAGGACTTCCCTCTTCGGTAAGCAATTTTCGGTTTTACTCTTTGGCGAAGGCGGCCGCAGCTTGGGGTGATCCCCCCCCCGTGCCTCCCATTGGCCGGGCTTCTATGATGTCACCGAATGCCCAGCAACGGTTGCAAGCGTTAGGATGGCGGCGAGTTCGAGAGGGAAGCCCTTAACGGTGGGCACCTGGCGGGGAAAGCGGGTGGGTGGGAATCAAATCTCTATGTCGGGAACAAGGTGGGAAGTGGGGATCCCTTTATGGATCAAGGGATCCCAGACCCTGAGATCTCTTTAGGTGCCTTTCTCCGTGTGCCTCCCCCAGGAGAGGTCCAGAACGGTGGCAACTCGAGAGGAGGGCCTTTTCCGTGGTGGCTCCCCGTTTGCGAGATGCTCTCCCCATTAGGTGCCAGGTGAAAATGTTCCACTTCAACCTGGTCCCTTTTGAAATGTGGTTTTGTTTTTAATTGGGGGTTAGTTTTTTTGTTTTTGTTTGAACGGCGTATTTTGTGGTTTTAATGTTTTATCTTGCGAACCGCTCTGAGAGCTATATTATTATTATTATTACTATTACTATTACTATTACTATTACTATTAATATACCCGCAGGGCTCAGGGCAGTTCACGGAATAAAATCAGAATATAAAACCGCAAAATGCACGATCAGAATAAAAACAGCAACAACTACCCAATAACCCGCCCCCCCCCAAAAAAACCATTAACAAATTTAATAAATAAAATCGATATTGGGGAGAAGCGGGGAATAAGCTCACCGGGTAGCTCGGTTGGTTTGGAGCCATGGGGCTGATAAAAAACGCCCAAGGTCGCGAGTTCGATTCCCCCGTACGGTTGGACCAGGTGACTCTCGGGAAGCAGGCAAAGGGAGGAGCCAAACCGAAAAAACGGCTGGGGGGGTTTAGGGTTGCCATATTTCCGCAAGTGGAAATCTGGACGCAAAAGTTGTTGAAGTTTTTGGCCAAAGTTGTTGAGCCAAAATCTATACACTTCCGACATGGCTTGCCAGATGGGCGGAGTAAAATTATTATTATTATTATTATTATTATTATTATTATTATTATTATTATTATTATTAAGTCCGAATTTCCCCGGACATTTAAGCCATTTCCACCTAGACACTGTTTCTGATGGCAGAATACCCGGCAACGTCCAGGAAATTTTGGGTGTGTGGCAGCCCTAAAGGTTGAGCGTGACTATTATTATTATTATTATTTATTAATAATAATAATAATAATAATGAATTCCGAATGAACTCTTGATACCGACTGGGACTTCAAAGACATAAAAAAATCTCCGCTCAGAAACCTCGGGGAGAGTTTCTCCCCCCCTTTCCTCATCCTTCACCCCAAACTTTTAGGGCGACGTTTGCAGGGGGGGACACCCTCTCTCCCCATAAATGCACATTTACGGATAAGGCGTGTCGGTCAGTTAACTCACGCTTGAAACCACCACCCCCCCATTCTCTCGCTCCCCCTCTCTGTTTTTATTTCAGGGACACCCCCCATCCCGCCTCCCCCCCCATACAAAGACTTTCCCAAGCTGCGGGTTTTCGGGGGGCCAGTGGCTCCCCCCCAGAAACGCCCCTGCGCTCGAGTTTTCCGCTTTATTTCCCGCATAAGCGGAATTCTGCATATGTCCAGAATTTTGCATTTTGGGGGGGGGGTGCTTAATGAAACCCTCAAGCCCTGCACCGCCCCCCAATATTATCCCCCCCAAAATACATCAGAAGGCAAGCCGGCGGAGAATTATCCTTTCCTCCGATTCGAGAACTGCATAGTTATTTCCGCCCCGCCCCCCGGGAAGGAATCGTCCCTGCTTCAGTTTGCAGAATTTATTTATTTGGGGGGGGGGGACACATTGCCATTGCATGCACAAACCCTCCGTCCTGTTTGCAGATTTCCCTTCCGTTGAGATTTTCTCCCCTTTGCATGCATCCCCCCTGTTTTTGAAGCTGCTCTTTCCCCCCCCCTCTCCCGCTGCCCCCACCCTCATATTTTTCCCCCCGGTCTCCCCCCTCCTCGCTCCCCCCACCAATCCCCGCCAGCCCCACGCAGCTGCCTGCAAATCTGGCCGCTTGCCAACCCCTGGCAGATGGCACAGAGCTATTATTCCTGCTTGGAGCTCCGGCTCCTGCTATGTAATCAAATTATCGGAAAAGGCAATTTGCTGGGTTTCTTATTCTTTGCAGCCGGCTACGTTCCCCCCCTCTCTTTTTCTCCCCCCCCCTCCAACCCCAAAACCTGCACCTCTCGCTCCAGTACACAGAACACGCTGCAGGGGAGGGGGGAATGGGGGGCGTGGGAATCGTATTTTTATTTTATTCCCTGCAAATCCACGCACCCCCCTTGAGTTGGATGCGGTTTTAAAAAAATAAAATAAAAATATATGCAAGGTTATTATTGTTATTTTTTAAAGGCTGTTTAGCAAGGATCCTAAAAAGCAAACAAACCCGTGATCAAAACTTGGAGGGGGGGCGCGTGTACGATTTTGGAATCGTTTGATATAATTATTTTTTCTTGGTTCCCTGCAAATCTGCGCCGCGCCCCCCCCCCCGAGTTGGGTGTTTGTTTGTTTTTTTAAAAAAGAAGCAATTTTTTTTAAAAAGGCTGTTTTGCATGGGTGCAAGATTCTCGTCATCGAAACTTGGAGGGGGGGCGGTGTATGATTTTGGAATCGTTTGTTATTATTTGTTCCTGGTTCCCTGCAAATTTGAGTTGGGTGGGTTTAAAAAAAGAAGAAGAAAACGTGCTTTTTTTTTAAGGCTGTTTAGCATGGGTGCAAGATTCTCATAGTTGAAACTTGGAGGGGGGTGGCAAACTGTTACAACCCCCCCCACTCCCACCCCGTGATATATGCAAAGCGAGCTAAAAAAAAATCCACGTCATTTTAAAAGAGCTTGAGAATCTTCCCGGAGGCCTAAATTCTGCTCCTTTTGAAACTCTTGAAGCCAGTTTCAGTTTGTGGGTTTTTTCGGTGTCTTAAAAGTGGTCATTTCTGAATGCACACACCCCCACAAACACCCTGGGAATTGGTTCCCCCCCCCAAAAAAAAAACCACACACACACCCTGGAATGAGAAGAGCATAAAGGGTCCATATGGGTCTCAAGCTCATTCCCCAATGGCATGCAGGTATGGCTGGGAATATCTCCCCCCCCCAAAAAAAGAAATTCGCTAGAGAGTAGCTGCCGGTCAGAGTAGGCAACACTGGGCCAAAGGGACCCAGCGGTCTGATTTTGAATAAGGCACCGTCCAGTGTTCCTGTTCAATCGGCTCTTTGAATTTGCCATGAAGCCGGGAAGATCACTTGCCTGTGGAGTCGCTGCCGTGCGAGGAGTCTTTGGCGCAGCGTGGGGCTCGAACCCGCGGCCCCGAGATTTAAGAGCCGTGCCTCGCAGGGGGCTAGGAGGAGGCAGGCGGCCGTTCCCTGCTCTGACCGGCAGCTGCGTGCGAGGAATTGGGAGGAAGCCCCTCGCTCCCTGCATTGCAGGGGGTTGGGATGGATGACCTTTGCTAGCCCCTTGAGCAGACCTGCTGCCCCTGCCAAGCCTCCCTGGATTTCCCGCCTGCCGTTTTAAGCCCATAGCTTGACATTGAGGGGTTATTCCTGCCCCCTTCCTGGGGGGTCTCCTAAGAGGATTCAGTGGGCAGGGTCAGCCTTAGCCCCGCCCCCAAAATCTCACCAAGCTCCGCCCCCAAGCCGCCACCCTCTTAAAAGACTAGGCTCCACCCTCTCTCGGCAGGTCCCGCCTCTTTCGCTCCCAGGCTCCTCCCACAGGAGATTAACCCTTTTGCTCCGCTGTTGCTGCTGCTGCTGTTGCAGAAGCGCTGGGTTTGGGGAGACCCGGGTTCAAATCCTCGGCTCAGCCACTAAGCTGGGGGGGGGGATGCAGCTTCCCTACCTTGCAGGGCTGTTGTCAGGATTAAGTGCGCCACCTTGAGGTCGTTGGGGTGAAGGGTAGGAGGTTAATTAATTGCAGCGGAACCTCGGTTCTCGAACTCAATACGTTCCGGAAATCCGTTGCAAAACCAAAGCGTTCCAAAACCAAGGCGCGCTTCTTTCCCGTGGAAAGTCACGCGAAACGGATTAATCCGTCCCAGACATTTAAAAAACAAGCCCTAAAATGGCAGTTTGCCGTGAACTTTGCTATCTAACGAGACCCATCGATCCGTAAAAAGAAAGCCGTAACCAACGCGCTGTACTTTGTAGAGGATTAAAATTTAAAATGAATTTCTTTTCTTTACCTGCACGGGTGACGGTCATTGCTCAGGTGGGGGGGGGTTATCCATTTCCACAGTCACATCAATCAATCAATCAATCAATCAGGAACTGAACTGGGTTCCGCACAGTCACAGAAACAAATGAACCAAAAAAGCCTCGAAAACGCAAAATAATGAGCGAGGACAAAAGCGTCAGACTTAATCCGTTCCGGAAGTCCGTCTGACTAAAATTGTTCTTTATGCCCTGCTCATTTGGCTGGGTTGGCCCTCTAGGAAAAAAAGGGGGCAGAATTATTATTATTTTTTAAACAGAATAAAACTTTGAAAACTCCTTGGCTCGGCAATCACGGGTTCCTCCGGAGGTCGTCGGGATTCGCACCCGGCACGGACTCCGTAGATGCTGCCGGCTGGGGAAATGGGTGACGGACTTTCCCCTGTTTTCTCTCTCTCTTAACAGGTATATCCACCCAACTCAGGTGACGACTACAGCAGGGAACCAGCCAGCTACCCCCCATCCAAAGCCCCCAGCACTGTCTACCCTGGAGCCTTTTACATGCCAGGTAAGGGCGGGCGAACAAACGAACGAGGCGGGTGAACTTTTGGGGTGCCTTGCGGCGGTGGGGGTGTGTGCCAGAGAGAGAGAAAAAAAAACCTGGCACCGTTGAACTATCTTTCTCTCTTCCTGGACACAGCCGCAAGCAAAACGCTTTATAAACGTGCTGCGAAGCGCAATATACAAATGTGTCACTAGGTGGCAAGAGTGAGCTACGCCAAACGCAATGTATTTTTTTTTCAAAATTTGTTGTTGTTGTTCAGTCGTTCAGTCGTGTCTGCCTCTTGGTGACCCCATGGACCAGAGCACGCCAGGCTCCCCTATCCTCCACTGCCTCTCGCAGTTTGGCCAAACTCATGTTGGTAGCTTCGAGAACACTGTCCAACCATCTCGTCCTCGGTCGCCCCCTTCTCCTTGTGCCCTCCATCTTTCCCAACATCAGGGTCTTTTCCAGGGAGTCTTCTCTTCTCATGAGGTAGCCAAAGTATTGGAGCCTCAACTTCAGGATCTGTCCTTCTAGTGAGCACTCAGGGCTGATTTCTTTGAGAATGGATAGGTTTGATCTTTTTGCAGTCCATGGGACTCTCAAGAGTCTCCTCCAGCACCATAATTCAAAAGCATCCATTCTTTGGTGATCAGTCTTCTTTATGGTCCAGCTCTCACTTCCGTACATTACTACTGGGAAAACCATAGCTTTAACTATACGGACCTTTGTCGGCAAGGTGATGTCTCTGCTTTTTAAGATGCTGTCTAGGTTTATCATTTTCAAAATTAGTGAAATGTATAAATTTGAAAAGCGTAAATGATTTTAAATGGAGAGGAGAAAAGAAACCCTTTTTTTTTTTTGGTCCTTGAATCACAGATGGACTTCACAACTCGGCGGATTTGTGGAATTCCTCCACCTCCATCAGCCAGTCCAACTACGGGGCCATCCTGGGAGCGTCGTCCTCCCCTCTCCCTCAATCCGGCAACTTCAGCAGTCTTCATCAGCACGAAAGGATGGTAATGGCACAGATATATTTTGGGGAAGGAGGTAGTAGTAATAACAGTGATGATAATTATTATTGTTGTTGTTGTTATTGTTGTTATTATTATTTCATTTTGGTACGCCTAGTGCTGCCATACATCCAGAATTTCCAGGCGTATCCGGGACTCGTCTGTCGGAAAAAGCGCCGGGCGGAATTTCTGAAAATCATTTTTTAAAAAAACCTCAAAAACATCAAATTTAGGGGGGAGATATTTTTTGGGGGGGGTTAACACAAGATTAAAATGTTCCCCTATTTCCACGGAGTAAAGGGGGTTAATGTAGGGCTGCAGTAGGCACAAAATTTCCCAGATATAGCCAGACGAAAATGAGGTAGTAGTAATAACAGTGATGATAATATTAATAAAAATTATTATTATTTCATTTTGGTACGCCTAAGGCTGCCATACATCCAGAATTTCCAGACGTATCCGGGACTCGTCTGTCGGAAAAAGCGCCGGGCGGAATTTCTGAAAATCATTTTTTTAAAAAACCTCAAAAGCATCAAATTTAGGGGGGAGATATTTTTGGGGGGGGTGTAAACAAGAATAAAATGTTCCCCTATTTCCACGGAGTAATGGGGGTTAATGTAGGGCTGCATTAGGCACAAAATTTCCCAGATGTCTGGGCGGAAATGGTGTCTGGGCGGAATAACCAAATGGCAGCTAAAATGCCCAGGGATCTTTTGGGGCAATTTTACTAAATAAATAAGGTTGGCCCCTTTGTCCCCTTCCAGAATTACCCGATGCATTCAGGAGAAGTGAACGGCGGTCTCCCCTCGGTCTCGGGGTTTTCCTCGGCCTCCAACCAGTACGGCGTTTCCAGCCACACGCCCCCCATCAGTGGGACGGAGAGTGTCATGGGTTCGTATCCAAACCCTTTCCTTTCCTTTTATTTTTTTCCTGTTACAGCTGATAACTGAGTATTCGAGCTGCCTCCGTTCCAGAGATTTACAGGCCAGAGTTGGGCAAGACGTTCAATCTTGCGAGCGTAAAAAATGTGTCTATATTTTAGAATAGGCAGAGAGGGTGCCGCAGAGTCGAAATGGGAAAGTGGGAAACAGCTGTGCCGCAAGCGAAATTTCCTGATTGTGGCCAAGTTGTTCCGACGCTTGGTATCATTTAGGCGCTGGAAAAATTGGACTGTTTGCTTTACTAAAACCCAAAGTGAGTAGCTGTTGCGGTGATAAACCACAAGAGTGAAGTTTTTGAACAAAGATTTCCTAATTATATGCATTTTGAACCCTTTATGGGCCTTAATCTTATCATACCAAAGATAGGCATGCCATCCAAAAACATTGTCCTGACCTTCCAAATCTAATACATCAGCGTTCTCTAACGTAAACCAGTCTTTCAACCAACAAAAGGCAGCTGCTTCATAGTAAACCTTTAAATCTGGCAGGGAGAATCCACCTCTTTCCTTGGAATCAGTTAAAATCTTATATTTAATTCTTGGTTTCTTTCCCTGCCAGATAAATTTCGATAAATCTTTCTGCCACCTTTTAAAAAACAACCCATCTTAGCAATAATAGGTAATGAAACAACATTTTCGGCAATACGTTCATCTTAATTACTGAAATTTGGCCTGAAATAGATAACTTTAAATCCGTCCATATTTCTAAATCTCTTTTTATCTCATTCCAAAGTTTTTCATTAATTGTATTTATAAAGATTTAAATTTTTTGCTGTCATATCAACACCCAGATATTTAACCTCCTCCTACCGTCAAACCGTAGCCTTGGGATAAGGGACCCCCGGGGGTCATCTAGCCCAACCCCCCCCCCACCTTGGCACCATCCAATCCGAAACCGGACCAGACCCTGTTTAGCATTGCTAACATGCGCTGGCAAGTTTTGCGAGCAGAAAACCGAAATTCCCAGATGACCGCGAGGAATCGGGGAAGGGGGGGCCAGTTTATATGCAAGGGGGGGTCCACTGCATGTTTATTTCCCTTCCGTCGCCTGTTTCAGGTGGGAAAAACCTCTTCCGGCCTTTTCCTCCTCCCGGCACTCCGCGCCCCTGCCCCCCCGGTTCTCGTCCTTCCCTGCTGGATGTAGGTTAATCCCTTGGAGAGTGTCGGAAAACCATTAGTGCTACGGAAATAGATGCGTTTGGCTCTAAGCCGCTGTCTAGGGGCTGTCCGGCACTAATGCCCCCCCCCCTGTTCGGCAGATGCAAGCACGCAGCCTCCCTCTGTTTGGAGCTGGAAGCAGGTTTATTTTATATATGATGGTGTTGTTGTTGAGTTGTGTCCGACTCTTTTTGACCCCATGGACCAGAGCACGCCAGGCACCCCTATCCTCCCCTGCTTCCCGCAGTTTGGCCAAACTCATGCCAGTCGCTTCGAGAACACTGTCCCACCATCTCGTCCTCTGCCGTCCCCTTCTCCTTGTGCCCTCCATCTTTCCCAACATCAGGATCTTCTCCAGGGAGTCTTCTCTTCTCATGAGGTGGCCAAAGTCTTGGAGCCTCAGCTTCAGGATCTGTCCTTCCAGTGAGCACTCAGGGCTGATTTCCTTCAGAATGGAGAGGTTTGATCTTCTTGCAGTCCATGGGACTCTCAAGAGCACCAGAATTCAAGTATATTTGTTGTTGTTCAGTCGTTCAGTCATGTCCGACTCTTGGTGACCCCATGGACCAGAGCACGCCAGGCCCTCCTGTCTTCCACTGCCTCCCGCAGTTTGGTCAGACTCATGTTCGCAGCTTCGAGAACACTGTCCAACCATCTCGTCCTCTGTCGTCCCCTTCTCCTTGTGCCCTCCATCTTTCCCAACATCAGGGTCTTTTCCAGGGAGTCTTCTCTTCTCATGAGGTGGCCAAAGTACTGGAGCCTCAACTTCAGGATCTGTCCTTCTAGTGAGCACTCAGGGCTGATTTCTTTGAGAATGGATAGGTTTGATCTTCTTGCAGTCCATGGGACTCTCAAGAGTCTCCTCCAGCACCATAATTCAAAAGCATCCATTCTTTGGCAATCAGCTTTCTTTATGGTCCAGCTCTCACTTCCATACATTACTACTGGGAAAACCATCGCTTTAACAATACGGACCTTTGTCCGTATATATGACCCGATTTCCTTCAGAATGGAGAGGTCTGATCTCCTTGCAGTCCATGGGACTCTCGAGAGTCTCCTCCGCCTGTCTTTGCCACAGGGGTCACCAGACAGCGTCTTTGCAGGGAGAGCGATGCATTTATTTATTTTTGCACCGGGGGGGGGGCGGTGGAGGGTGCTTCTCTCCCCTTTCCCCCCCCCCAAAGAAGAAGCAACCGGGGAGGCGAAATGCAGACCCGTTGCACGAGATGAGGAGGAGGGGATTACTCAGATGGGGGGGTGGCGCCGTGGTCGGATCAAGACTCAAAAAGGCCTAGTGCTCTGTTGTGAAAAACACACACACACACACACACACACACACGAGTGTGAGGGGGCTGGAAACTCAGGCCGTGCTAATCTCCCTCACCCTGCAATGAACCTGTTGCAAAAATCCGGTTGCAAAACCCCGGTGGCTATTAATCTCTCTCCTCTTCTCTTTTCTCGGCTTTTATTTTTGCGTTTTCGGTTACAAACCTTCGTTTCTTTCCCTAGAATATATTCCATTAGCTCAACAACCGATGCCACAGCCTAAGAACAACTTCGGTTCTCTATTGCGACCCTAGTTATTTCCTATCGCAAGAAAGCCTGTTTTTCCTTGACGTCCTAAGTTTCCATTTGGTTTCGCTGCAACGTTTGTCTCCGTTTTTAACGGGTGTTCGTAAATCCATTGCTGCTTTTGTTCTCTTTAAAAAAAATGTTTAGGGGGCACTCGCGTTTTGACTCCAGAAAACCACCATTTTAGAGTTCCAATCGGGGGAAATAAATACAGTAAATGGACAAAAGTATGAAAAGATTCACAAAACGTTTAAGGATATCCGTACCCTTGCGTTCCCCCAGGGGGGAAAGCACTGCATATCCCTGCTTGGATATTTAAAATGAATCGGGCCTGATGGAACCAGCCGCCTCAGCTCCACATTTCCGCGGGCGGTTCTCCTTTTCGCATGCGCGCGTTTTCCTCCTCCCTCACCCTCCCTCTCTCCTCTTGTGCCAGGTAACCGAGGAACCACCGCTGGAAGTTCAGGAGATGCGCTTGGGAAAGCGTTGGCTTCGGTAAGTGCTACTTTCCCGAAAAAGTTTAAGAGAAGCTTTCCCTTTTTTGCGGGGGGGGGGATAAAAAGGGCCCGCTCCATAATCTTTGAGAAGACCAAACCTTTTCGTCGTTCTCCCCTTTTTTGCAGATCTACTCCCCAGATCACTCTAGCAATAATTTCTCTTCGAACCCATCCACACCGGTGGGCTCCCCTCAGGGAATAACAGGTGAGCTTTCTGCATTTTTTGCGGGGGTTGGGGGGTTATGTAGCAACCCTAGAGCAGGTCACCCCAAGACGCAGGCTTTTAAAAAGAAAAAAATGCTATTACAGTGGTACCGAGGGAGAGATGGACGAGACCTTTACGCCCAGGGAGAAAGGGATAAGAGAGGTGGTTTGGCACGTTCCCAATCTAGGGGTGGTAGAAATGTCCCCTTGAATCCCATTGCTGTTTTTTTGTTTTTTTGTTTTGCAGAATGCTAAAATTAACCCCCCTCCCTTTGGCAAAAACGCACACCTCCCTCGCAGATTTGCAAACTGAACATGGAAATCTCCATTGGGCGATATTTTCCAATGGCCATACAGTGGCACCTTGGTTCTCAAACTTAATCCGTTCCAGAAATTCCGTTCCAAAACCAAAGCGTTCCAAAACCGAGGCACGCTTCTTTCCCACAGAAAGTCACGCAAAACGGATCAATCCGTTCCAGGCTTTTAAAAAAACAACCCCTAAAACAGGAATCGAACGTGAATTTCACTATCTAACGAGACCGTCGATCCCATAAAATGAAAGCAGTAAAACGGCGTGCTGCGGCCGCGCCATCCGTCCATCAGTAGCTGCACCCAGTTCCACTCAGTCGCAGAAAAAGAGCCGCGGAAACAGAAACGCAAAATATATAGCAAAAGCCGGGCAGAGCTCAGCGTAACGCTCCGAATGGAAGCGTGACATTCGGATCGGAAGCGTGGCACTCAAACCGGAGCACATTCGGCTTCCGAATAAAGTTCGCAAACCGGAACACTTACTTCTGAGTTTTCAGTGTTTGGGCTCCAAGTTGTTTTGAGTACCAAGGCGTTTGAGAACCGAGGGGGCACTGTGAACTTTATGCTGGAATACAGCCGGTTACGTCTCATATCTTTACTGTCCTGGGCCCTGGCACAAACTCTCTCATTTTTCTCCCCCCCCCCTAGGTTCTTCGCAGTGGCCCCGGGCTGGCGGACAGGGTGCCTTATCCCCGAGCTACGAAGGGACACTTCATACTTTGGTAAGCCTCCTTCCGGTTCCCCTCCGCTTCTGCTTCCGGAAAAGGGAGCTCGCGACGTGATTTATAGACTCCTAGAATCGGAAAGTTGGAAGGGACCCCGAGGGTCATCCAGTCCAACCCCCTGCAATGCAGGATTCTCAGCTGACAGACGGACACCCAACCTCTGCTTAAAAAACCTCCAAGGAAGGAGAGAGTCCGCCACGTAGAGTCGGAATCTCCTTCCTCGTCCCTCGGAGCCATGGGTTCGAGTCCTGCCCTCCGGAGCAAGTAGAAAACGAGCTTGTCTGAGACCCTCTCTCCTTTCTCCCCCCCTCCCCGCAGCAAAACAAGATGGAAGACCACTTGGACGAAGCCATCCACGTCCTGCGGAACCACGCGGTGGGGCAGAGCAACCACAGGGACATCCACGACTTGCTGGCGTCGGCGGCGTCGGCTCACGGCACCACGGTCGGCGGCCTCAGCCAATCCTTCCCCCCCGCCTCTGTCTTGCCAATCGCCAATCGGCACTCAAACCTGGTAAGGGGCGAGCCGAGGGTGCCAGCCAGTGTGGTGTAGTGGTTAAGAGCGATGGAATCTGGTGAACCGGGTTCGCGTCTCCGCTTTTCCACATGCAGCTGCTGGGTGGCCTTGGGCTAGTCACACTTCTCTGAAGTCTCTCAGCCCCACTCACCTCACAGAGTGTTTGTTGTGGGGGAGGAAGGGAAAAGGAGAATGTTAGCCGCTTTGAGACTCCTTCGGGTAGTTATAAAGCGGGATATCAGATGCAAACTCTTCTTCTTCCTCTTCCTTTGCCATTTTGAAAGCTCTTGTTGGGATTTTCGATATATCATAATATTTTATTCTCTCTCCACCCCCGCATAATGAAAGTTAGATAGGTTACTCAAACCATTATACAGCGGCACCTTGGTTGTCAAACTTAACCCATTACGGAAATTCCGTTCCAAAACCAAAGCGTTCCAAAACTAAGGCAGCAGCGCTTTCCCATAGAAAGGAATGCAAAACGGATTTGCCTGTTCCAGACTTTTAAAAACAACCCCTAAAACAGGAATTGAACATGAATTTCACTATCTAACGAGACCATTGATCCATAAAACGAAAGCAAGAATCAGTGTGCTGTACTGTAGAATAAGTAAGACAGTATTGTAGATGATAAAAATTAAAATTACATTTTTTTTTTCTTTACCTGCACTGATGATAGTTCATTGTTTGGATGGGGGGCTTTTATCCATTTCCACAGTCACACAATCAATCAGTCTGCCAGTCCGTCAGTCAGTCAGTCAGTAGCTGGACTTGGTTCCACACAGTCCCAAGAACAAATGAACCGAAAAAGCCTCAAAAACAAAAACTCAAAAAAACAAAAGCGCCTTCCGAAATGTTCAGAAACCGAGGCGCGGCTTCCGATTGGTGCAGGCGCCCCGGAAACAATAGCCCAGGCACGTCCAACAGGTAGATTGTGATCTACCAGTAGATCACTGGACGTCTGCGGTAGATCACTGGTAGATCACTGACTCCCCCAAAGAAGCTCAACAAGTTTGTCTCCCCTAAGAAAATCTCAACATTTTTGCCCTGTACCCCTAAAAAACTGGGCTTTCCTCCTCCCAAAAAAAACCTCAACAAATTTGACCTGAAGCCCCCAAAACGGGGTAGATCACTGCAGTTTTTAACTTTGGGAGTAGATCACAGTCTTTTGGGAGTTGGCCACCCCTGCAATAGCCGACAGCCACGTTGGACGTCCAGCTTCCGGAAGACATTCGGAAACCAGAACACTCACTTCCGCGTTTTCAGTGTTTGGGAACCAAGGCATTTGAGAACCAAGCTGCCACCGTCATGAAATGTATAGACTTGAGAAGCATCAATTAAAACTTAACACGCGGATCTGCCTTCGCTCCTTCAGGTGACAGGAGGACACTCGGAAGACGGCCTCCCCAGCAACCCCAGCCTCCTCCACAATCACGTCCCTCTCCCAGCGCAGCCCAGCTCACTCCCGGACCTCAACAGAGGCCAGTCTTCGGATGCCTTCAGCGGTAAGGTTGAGTCGCGGGCCTCGCCCACGCCGTCCTTCCTCCTCCCCACGGGGCTCAAAAGTCCCGGCGTCCTTGCTGGGGCAACCGAATGCCATCTATCCCAACCCCCTGAAAATGTAGGCATCGCAGCTAAATCGGCGTTCTTG
Organism: Lacerta agilis; assembly: GCF_009819535.1. Taxonomy (NCBI): domain Eukaryota; kingdom Metazoa; phylum Chordata; class Lepidosauria; order Squamata; family Lacertidae; genus Lacerta; species Lacerta agilis. The sequence continues at coordinate 10,161,835 of NC_046329.1, forward strand.
TCCAGGAGGACCGTTGGGCGCGGGCGATATATTGTCCAAATGTTGGTCGGAATTCGCCAGCCGCTTTTTGCACCCAGGCACGGGTGGCACTGTGGGTTAAACCACAGAGCCTAGGGCTTGCTGATCAGAAGGTCGGCGGTTCGAATCCCCGCAATGACGGGGTGAGCTCCCGTTGCTCGGTCCCTGCTCCTGCCAACCTAGATGTTCGAAAGCACGTCAAAAGTGCAAGTAGATAAATAGGTACCGCTCCGGCGGGAAGGTAAACGGCGTTCTGGGGTTGCGGCGCTCATCTCGCTTTACTGGCCGAGGGAGCCAGCATCCAGCTTCCGGGTCATGTGGCCAGCAGGACTAAGCCGCTTCTGGCAAACCAGAGCAGCGCACGGAAATGCCGTTTTCCTTCCCGCCGGAGTGGTACCTATTTATCTACTTGTACTTTGATGTTTGGCCAAACTGCGAGAGGCAGTGAAGGATAGGCGTGCCTGGCGTGCTGTGGTCCATGGGGTCACGAAGAGTCGGACACGACTGAACAACAACAACTTTGATGTGCTTTCGAACTGCTAGGTTTGCAGGAGCTGGGACTGAGCAACGGGAGCTCACCCCGCTGCGGGGATTCGAACCGCCGACCTTCTGTTCGATAAGCTCGGTGTTTCAACTCACAGCGCCACCCGCGTGATATCTGCTTCATAATTTTTGACCTGGCGATGCATCGCAACGTTTGTGCGTGCTATGCAAAAATCGCGACGCAGGAAAAAAACCCACAAAGCCCAGCCTCTTCCTAGCTCCATCCTTATTCCAGACGTCACGATACATCAGTAATATCACGATACATCAGTAATATCACGATATATCGGTATATCACAAGGCTGAGCGCACACGCAGAGCTTTATTGCGGTCCCTAGACCCCAACGCATTACGTACAGAAGTGGTGGCCAAACTTGGCCGTCCAGCTGTTTTGGGACTACAATTCCCATCACCCCCTGGCCACTGGTCCTGTTAGCTAGGGATGATGGGAGTTGTAGTCCAAAAACAGCTGGAGAGTGTTGTTGATCCTTGGGATCCCTTTCCAACGCTATACGATTCTACGACATCCATCCCTCTCAGCGCTTGAAATAAAAGTTTCAGGTTTGGGGGAGATATTTCATTTTGGATTGTTGGTTTAAAAAAAGAAAAGGAAAGGAAAGCAAATTTCTAGCTCTTGCGCCGAGATCTTGAAGGTCCCCTGCCTTGTCTCTCACCCTTTTTTCTTTTTTTAAATAATTTTTTTATTATTTTATACTATACCACAACAAGAAAATCAAACATACATTCACTTACATTTTCCAGTTTTGGCTAACATAGCCGTGACTTCCCTTAGACCTTCCACATGGCTTTTGAAATTATATCTTAGTATTATACTTCTTTAGTCTACCACTGCTTACGTTATCGTAAATCTCATGCATACTCTAACTACCATACTTAACAATAATATTTCTACACATGAACCACAAAACTTCTTGAAGTCCTATTAGTGTGTTCAATTGCAAATTGTCTTTCAAATAGTTCCAGTTACAGGTGGGTAGCCGTGTTGGTCTGCCATAGTCGAAACAAAATAGGAAATTCTTTCCAGTAGCACCTTCGAGACCAACTGAGTTTGTTCTTGGTATGAGCTTTCGTGTGCATGCATCTGAAGGTATCTGAAGAAGTGTGCATGCACACGAAAGCTCATACCAAGAACAAACTCAGTTGGTCTCTAAGGTGCTACTGGAAAGAATTTCCTATTTTGTTTTGTCTTTCAAATAGTTCGTAAACTTTAAGCAGTCTTTGATGAATTTCTGGTCCCGAATTTCTGGTTCCCGGATTCTTCCCGTCATTTTATCCAGTTCTGCATATTCTGTCAATTTCCCTGTCCATTCTTCTTTCGTCGGTAATTCTTCTTGTTTCCACCTTTGTTGCTAGCAAAATCCTAGCTGCAGTCACTGCGTATTGGAAAGTGTCTTGTCTCTCATCCTTGCCTGCCTGCTTCCCTTTCCAGGCTTGACGGGGGGGCTGGGCCGGGCCAGCGTCTCGTCGGGCACCAGTGAGATCAAGCGAGAGGACAAGGAAGACGACGAGAACACGTCCGTGGCGGACAACTCGGAGGAGGAGAAGAAGGAGCTGAAGGCGTCGCGGAACCGAACAAGGTGCTCACTGAACAGGTCTCAGTCCTTTCTCTGTTCCCTTTCCGGGGAGTGGCATGGGGGGGGGACCACCGGGATCCTAGGCCTTTGGCGCGGCCGGCCGGACGGCAAAGCCCCTCGACGGACGGGGAGGTCGAGGTTGGGACGGGACGACTGGGAAAGCGAGGAAACCAGCTCGCTCCAAACACCCCCAGGAGAGACTTGCTGGGTGGGGAGGGACGCGGGTGGCGCTGCGGGTTAAACCAGGGTTTCCCAAACTTGGGTCTCCCACTGTTTTTGGATTACAATTCCCATCATCCCTGACCCCTGATCCTGCTAGCTTGGGATGATGGGAGTTGTAGTACAAAAACAGCTGGAGACCCCAAGTTTGGGAATCTCTGGGTTAAACCACAGAGCCTAGGGCTTGCCGGTCGGGGAGGTCGGCGGTTCGAATCCCCCGCAATGAGCTCTGCTTTCGACCTTTGAATCTCCCTTGCGGTTTACTGCAGTTTTACCCAGTCGGCTTCTTCCTTTTGGGGGGGGCGTGTTTCGGGGACATGCTTTGCCAAACCGTCTGGCCCTGAGAAGTGCGGTGGATAGTTGGGAGGGGGGGAAATGTTTGGGTTTATGTTCGTTCCATTGCAAAAAAATTAAAAATTAAAAATTGCATTGCAAAAAATTAAAAATTGTGGCGGGTGGTGTGTTGCCCTGTGTGTTTTGTGCATCCCTTTCCCCCCCCCCACGACCCCCACCCCACCCCACCCCGGTCCCCTTATTTGTGCACGATGCTTTCCGGTGCCGAGGTGTGCCCGCGAGAGGGGGAAAAAAATGTCCTCCCCCCACCCACCCCTTGTCTCATTCTCATTTCAAATCATCAGTCAAGATGAGGACGAGGATGACGACCTCCTCCCCCCAGAGCAAAAAGCCGAGCGCGAGAAAGAGAGGAGGGTGGCCAATAATGCCCGGGAGCGCCTCCGCGTCCGCGACATCAACGAGGCTTTTAAGGAGCTCGGGCGCATGTGCCAGCTGCACTTAAACAGCGAAAAGCCGCAGACCAAACTTCTAATCCTCCACCAAGCCGTGTCGGTTATCCTGAATCTGGAACAACAAGTTAGAGGTCAGTGGGGGGCTTCCGATGTGGTGACGTTTTCCGAGCGGCAAAGGGGGCTGTCTGTCTCGTCCTCCCGAAACCCCCCTTGTCCCCGGCGCTCCTCTCCGAATCCTGCTGACCTCCCCGAACCCCTTGAAACTCCCGCGTCTCGGTTTTGTTTGTTTCTTTGCCATTTTGGTGTCTCTGTTGTCGTTTAGCGCGTCGCCGTTTTTTTGCTTTTTCTCCGCTGCCTTTTCGCACCCCTCGCTTTTCCCCGTGTCCCCCCCCATCCGCGCCGGAAATATGGGAAAGCAAGCGTCGCACTTCCTGCATGCCGCCACCCCTCGTGCCTCTGCCAGGGGGTGGGGAGTCTCCCGCGCATTGTCGTTTTCCTCTCCTGCCCCCAAACTGCTACGTACAGCTGCAGTCGGACTCCTTCGACACCCCATTGCTAAAGCGGGTTTATGATTCAACATTTGCAGGCTTCCGGCGGTTTGCAAAGGAGCAAACGAAGCCATGGAATTAAAATAATTTTTAAAAATTCCTTCCAGTAGCACCTTAGAGGCCAACTAAGTTTGTTCTTGGTATGAGCTTTCGTGTGCATGCACACTTCTTCAGATACACTGAAACCGAAGTCACCCAGACCCTCATAGACCCTGCCAAGTCAGGGATAAAAGCATCTGCGCAGATATAGTCGGGGGGCTAAAACGCGAGCCCACTTCTCTGCCAGGCGCAAGAGAGCCAGTCTGCTTTCTCCTCTCTGTGAATGTCTTTCCCCCACGCTTGGCTGTGCATGCAAGCACTTAACTTTTCCTTCCTCGGAATCTGCGAAATGGACGCATCTCGAGTTCGATGCAGTTTCACCTTCGACGGAGGTGGCCGGAGGGCGGGGAGGGGGGGCCAGCGCGCCTCGTTTCTCGGCAGTACAGAACCTGTGCCCTGTTCTTCTGCTCTGCTCCTTCGTTGCTGCAAGCCCCACAATGTGCTCCTCTCTCCCCCTTCCACCCTGGAGCTTCCTTTAATTTCCCCTTTTTGTCTACCGCGACATGTATAACTCTTTTATTTTATTTTCCCTGGTCTCTTCTCTCTCTCTCTCTTGTGTATATCCTTCGTTTGCTGCCACCCCTTCTCTGCTTTCCTACAGACAGACCCCAGCCGTGACCCCCTCGGTGGTTCCAACCCTGTACCTTGTACTTGCTGCGTCCTCAGAGAGACAGGAAAACCCGGGCGGGCAGCAGCAGCAGCAGCGGGGCGGGCAGGGGAAGGAATAGCCTGCAAGCAGAAAGGCAGGTGCACCCTCCCCTAATCTTGAAGTCTGTGGTGCATCTCCTTTTTAAAGTTGTTATTTTATTTCACCACGTTCCCAAAGGCAGTGCGTTTGGGACAGTTCGGCCGCTGGCGTCCCCCGAGCCGAAACCCGGCCAGCTGAAGAGCGCTCCGATTTGGCCCACTTCTCCGGCTGCAGCCTTTGGGCGCAGATGGGCCGCCCGTGGAATCGTAGAGTTGGGAGGGGGGACCCTGAAGATCATCCAGTCCAACCCCCACCGGCGACACAGTTGTCCCATATGTCATGCCCTCCAGATAGGGCTTTTGAAGTCCAGTCACAGGCAGGCAGCCCCGCTTGAAGGAGTAGCATTCCCTACGAACACAAGAGAAGGGTATTCGGGGGACGCCTCTCCTTAGAAGGGCACGTACGCGTTTAGAAAATCAACGTTGCACCGTGTTGGGTGGAGTGTGTCTCCCGAGCATGTGCAGAGTATAGGGAGGACCGGGTTGCCGATCCTGTTCTTGCAGGTGCCCCAAAGCTCGACAACAAATCTCCCCACTTGCTCTCCGCGACTGGCATTCATAGGAAAAACGGCATCCGATACTGGAAGGAATAGACAGCCGGCGTAACTCATAGTTATCAATAGCCTTACAAGAACATCAGGGGCGCGGGTGGCGCTGTGGTCTAAACCACGGACCCTCTTGGGCTTGCCGATCGGAAGGTCGGCGGTTCGAATCCCTGTGACGGAATGAGCCCCCGTTGCTCTGTCCTTGCTGCTGCCCACCTAGCAGTTCGAAAGCATGTCAAGAGTGCAAGTAGATAAATAGGTACCGCTCCGGCGGGAAGGTAAACGGTGTTTTCGTTCACTCTGGTTTCCGTCATGCGCCAGAAGCGGTTTAGTCCTGCTGGCCACATAACCCGGAAAGCTGCTTATGAACAAACGCCGGCTCCCTCTGCCTGAAAGCGAGATGAGCGCCGCAACCCCAGAGTCGCCTTGGACTGGACTTAACCGTCCCGAGGTCCTTTAACGTAAAGGGACCCCTGGCCATTAGGTCCAGTCATGGACGACTCTGGGGTTGCGGCGCTCATCTCGCTTTACTGGCCGAGGGAGCCGGCGTCCAGCTTCCGGGTCATGTGGCCGGCAGCACTAAGCTGCTCCAGCACCATAATTCAAAAGCATCCATTCTTCGGCGATCTACTCGCAGTGTATAAAATACTGGCAGTGATGTACCCATTGGTTGTTGAGCTTTAAGCCAGTTCCTCCCCCCTTCTTTGGGGGGGGGGAGATCTCTGAGGGGCCCAAGATCTACCAGGAACACCCCGCAACCTTCCAGTAGATCGTGATCTGCCTGTTGGACATGCCTGTCCTGAGCCAACGCAGAAGGCAGCTTCGAGCAAAATTTTGCAAGCAAGCAAGCCACGTGGTCCAGTCCGGCATCCTCTTGTCGGAGGCAGTAGATGCCTCTGGGTACCACTTTTTTTTGCACATCGCAGCTAAGGGGGGGTCTTGTCCGCTTGTGGGCTTCCTGGAGAAATCTGGTTGGCCTCTGCAAGAACAGGGTGCTGGCTTAGATGCTCCTCTCTCCCCCCCCCCCCAAGCTTTGGCCGGATCTAGCATCGAAATTCTGACTTTCTTTACACATTTTGAGGGTTAGGCGTAGGCCATTCATTTCTGCCTTGGTCCGGATATCGAATGCCAAGAGACGGGAGGACGGAGAGGAGATTGATTCTAGGCAACACCTACAGGCGCAATCAAAATTGTTCCAACCCTGCCCCCCCCTTTCAAATCAGGTGAAATTCCGCTGGAAAGGCAACTTCGATGGGCTTCTCCAGTCTCGCCCTTAAATTGCATTTTCAGCCGAATTTCGGGGAAACTGCTCTGAACTTACGTTGTGCGGAGCTGTTTCCGTGGCTTTTGTGGGATTTCACACCTTGCAAACAGCTGAAAATTTGCAAATGGTGAGAATAAACGTGGTTTGCAATTGGGGGGGGGTTGGATTATTTCGATTGCAACTCTTTAATAATAATAATAATAATAATAATAATAATAATAATAATAATAATAATAATACTTTTTCCAAGAGAACAAGGTGAGCTCCAGCACCTTTTTCTACAAAAACAGCTCTGATTATTATTATTAATAATATTAACACTCATCATAACAACCTTCTTCTGGGAAACCAGAAGGGAGGGTGTAAATAAAAAATAATTGTTATTATTATCTTCTGACAGTAAGAGCCATTAAACCGTGGAACAGACTCCCTTGGGATTTGGTGAGCTCTCCCTCCTTTTGGAGGTTTCTAAGCGGAGCTTGGGTGGCCAACTGTTCATGGAGATTCCTGAGATTCCTGCATCGCACGGGGTTGGGCTAGATGACCGCTGGGGTGTCCCTTCCAACTCCACGATTCTCTGTGTAAACCGCATAATGCTTATGTGGCGAATGTTTAGGAAGGGACCACAACCTTGGAGGACGGAGGGCCCCCCCGGAGCCCGCAGGGAGGTCCCAGACATACCACCACAACCAGGGTTGTGGTCTTAAGCTGAGCTTCTCCTCCAGTCGCAGCAGACCTGTCCGTTGTGTGGCGGATGTGTGCCATTGCCCAGTCTGGACACATCTAAGCACCCCACCCTTTCCAGCTGTGAACAGACCTCCCTGGGATCTTCAGTCTTGGATCTCCCTGGAGGCAGGGACACTCTCTCCTTCCTTCCAAGGTTTCAGATTTCCAAAGGCCGGCGCGGTTGGGTTGGGCTGTTATTGAAACGTCCAAAATCGACATCACAAAACAGGGACTCCAGCTTAGTTAGGCGTAGAGCAGGCATGTCCATCAGGTAGATCATTGGACGTCTGCGGTGGATCGCTGACAGATCACTGGCTCCCCCCTTCCCCCAAATAAGCTTAACATTGGCTCCCCTAAAAAAAAAAGCTCAATATTTTACCCCCTCCATGAAAAACAACTTTGACCTGAACCCCAAAAACGTGGGTAGATAGAAATAGAAATACTTTATTGTCACTGTTACAGGTAGGTAGCCGTGTTGGTCTGCCCATAGTCACAACAAAATAAAAAATAAAAATAAATTCCTTCCCGTAGCACCTTAGAGACCAACTAAGTTTGTTCTTGGTCTGAGCTTTTGTGTGCATGCACGCTAATTCAGATACAGATATTGTTCTGAAGAAGTGTTCATGCACACGAAAGCTCAGACCAAGAACAAACTTAGTTGGTCTCTAAGGTGCTACGGGAAGGAATTTTTTTATTTTTTATTTTGTTTAGATATTGTCACTGTGACACATGTTTACAGTGAGATTAAATAATAAATAATAATAATAATAAATTTTTATTTAGACCCCGCCCTTCCCAGCCAAAAACCGGGCTCAGGGCGGCCAACACTAATTAAAATCACAGCGAAACATAAAAACGATCAATTTAAAATACAGTACAAATTAAAAAATTAAAAATTAAAACTGCAGTCTCGTTTTCAAATAGCCCACCAATAAAAGAATGAAGCATAACTATCAAACAGAAACCAACCCAAAGGCCAGGTGGAACAGCTCCGTCTTGCAGGCCCTGCGGAAAGATGCCAAATCCCTCAGGGCCCTGGTCTCTTGGGATAGACCGTTCCACCAAGTCGGGGCCAGTACTGAGAAAGCCCTGGCCCTAGTTGAGGCCGACCTAGCATCTTTGTTGCTCGGGAGCTCCAAAAAGTTATTATTTGAGGACCTTAAGGTCCTACATGGGACATACCAGGAGAGGCGGTCCCTTAAGTACGAGGGTCCTAAGCCGCATAGGGCTTTAAAGGTCAAAACCAGCACCTTAAACCTGACTCAGTACTCCACCGGGATACAGATATTGTCACTGTACCACACATTTGCAGTGAGATTAAATGCACCCCCCAAAAAAATCTCTCAGTCCTTGTTACACTCTCTGTTCTGTCGTGCGACCACCAACCCCAAACGTCGGCTGCAAGGTTGCTGTCTTCCATTCAGCGGCCTCACGGCCCACAGGTAGAAGCTGTTCTTTAACCTGTTGGTGAGGCTTATCCTGCTTCTATATCAGATTAAAAAGCTGCTGGCCAGGGCGTGAGTCATCCCTGAGAACGTTCCTCGCTCCTCTGAGGCAACGGTTCTCCTGCGATGACGTCTAGCGGACTCAGGGGGACAGCCCACGATGTCTTGTGCTGTCTTCACCACCCTCCCGTAGGGACTTTCTGTCCACGGCCGTCAAACCAGCGTAACCCACACCATAATACATTGTGAGAGAACGCTTTCTATCGTGGACCGATAGAAGGAAACCGCCAGATCACTGCCAGTTTTTTAACTCTGTGAGTAGATCGCAGTCTCTTGGGAGTTGGCCACCCCTGGCGTAGAGAAACTCCTCGGCGACTTACCCAGATCTTGTGGGACTCGCCGCTGACCATTGGCCACGCTGGCTGGCTGGGGCTGATGGGAACCGGAGTCTAAAATCGCCCCAAGGCGCGATGGGAACCGGAGTCTAAAATCGCCCCAAGGCGCGGAGCCGCCACCCCCGATTTATTGTATTGCTTCTGCAATCGGCTGCCCCAAGAGGGAGCTGGCGGCCTCTCCTCACTTGGAGGTTTCCGTGCGGAAGCCGGGTGCCCAACTGCCCCGGGTCCTTGAGCCGAGACCCCAGCGTCGCTAGGGGGTTGGACTGGATGACCGCTGGGGGGTCCCTTCCGCCTCTACGATTCCAAAAAGAGAGGCGGCACCTGTATTGCCCCAGAGGACAGGGGGACAACCTGGCTTTTTAAGTTTGATTTTGCCCGTGTTGCCAACCGGCACGCACGTCCTCCGAAGCGTTCGGCGGCTCCTTGTCTCTGAGGTGGAACGAAAGGGTCCTCCTCCTCCTCCTCCTCCGTCAGTTGTCCCGTGCCGCCTTGGCTCGCCGCTGACGTAGACTTCCCCCCCCCCGCTGCCCACCTTGGCACCGTCCCCCCTGCCCCTGCCCCTGCCCCGCGGAGTCCCTCCGTCGCTCCCCAGACTAACCCCCCCCCCCGTGGTGCTGTGTGAACCCAGCAGTACAGATGAGGCGCTGTCACTGGAAGACAAGGACGTGAGGGACCGGGAGAGGCGCATGGCCAATAATGCGAGGGAGAGGGTGCGCGTCCGGGACATTAACGAGGCCTTTAAAGAGCTGGGACGCATGTGCCAAATTCACTTAAAAACAGACAAAGCGCAGACCAAGCTCATCATCCTTCAGCAGGCGGTGCAAGTCATATTAGGCTTGGAGCAGCAAGTACGAGGTACGGCGCCGGGGGGGGGACACCCCCACCCCACCCCGAGGTCTTGTGCGCATCTCTCCCATCTGTGCCCTCTCGCTCGCTCGCGCGTCTCTGCCTCTCTCCCTTCCACCCTTTGCTCTGGGCTCGAGGTTTTCCGTCGCTTCCCTTCTCCCTTCGCTCTCTGGTTCGCGGTCCGTGCAGAGATGACCCCCCACCCCCAAAAAAGCGGGGTGCAGCGGCGGGGCTTACAGCTTTTAAGCGGCAAGGTGGGGAAGGGGCTCGGGGAGGGCGCCGGGCGCCCGGATTCTAACCCTCTCGCGCTTTGTGCAATCCTTATATCCCTCTGTCCGTCTTGCCTCTTTACCTTGGATGCTTGTTGGGTTGGGTTGGGTTGGGTTGGGTTGGGTTGGGTTGGGTTGGGTTGGAGGTGGCTCTTGCCAGACCCGAACGTCCAGATTTCCTCCTCCTCCCCACCGCTTCTCTCTCTCTCTCTCTCCTCTCTCGTCTCAGAACGTAACCTGAACCCTAAAGCAGCCTGCCTAAAGCGCCGCGAAGAGGAGAAAGTGTCTGGCGTCGTCGGGGACCCTCAGATGGCACTCTCGTCGTCTCATCCGGGTCTAGGAGATGGGCACAACCCCGTGGGGCATATGTAAAGGTACTCTCTCTCTCTCTTTCTCTCTCTGCACCTGCTCTGGGTCTTTACTCCAGGTTGGGGAGTTTTGTTTCTTCTGGAGAGGGTTGGTCCTTCAATAGTGGGCTTCGGTCAAACCTGGTACCAAAACATGTAAAAGAATTACTGTGGACCTCCTGTTTTTTTTTTCTTCCAAAAGCTAAGCCCTGGACCCCCTACTTTTGGAAATTTTGACACCTCTATGGTACTTACCTGTGCAAAGCAATTACAGCGGTCTCTAGGTTCTCAAATTTAATCCGTTCCGGAAATTCCCTGCCAAAACCAAAGCGTTCCGAAACCAAGGCACACTTTCCCATAGAAAGGAATGCAAAACGGATTCATCCGTTCCAGACTTTTAAATACAACCCCCAAAACAGTGATTTAACATAGATTTTACTATCGAATGCAGGGGTAAGCAACCTAAGGCCAGGGGACCGGATGCGGCCCAATCGCCTTCTCAATCTGGCCCACGGACGGTCCGGGAATCAGCATGTTTTTACACGAGTAGAAAGTGTCCTTTTATTTAAAACGCACCTCTGGGTTGTTTGTGGGGCCTGCCTGGTGTTTTCACACGAGCAGAACGTGTCCTTTGATTTCAAATGCATCTCTGGGTTATTTGTGGGGCATAGGAATTTGTTCATTATTATTTTACTGTTCTCTGTAATTCTATAACAGCTTGGTACGGTACAGCCTCCAAGAGAGACGAGAAAAGGCTCCAACGAGCTTTAAGAATTGCAGAAAGGGTAATTGGTGTTAGCTTGCCTTCAATAGAGTCAATTTATGCTACCCGAGTTAGGAAGAGAGCAGAGGGAATTGTAGCAGATCCTTTACATCCCGGTCATCATCTGCTTGATTTACTTCCATCTGGACGTCGCCACAGGACTTCATATACAAAATCGGCCAGGCACAAGAATAGTTTTTTCCCTTGTGCCATTAAATTGTTAAATTCGTAGTTGTATAGCTGAAGGGGAGGTAAAATATGGGTGGGGTTTCTTTGCTTCTTTGTATTGTGAGAGGAACAAGTGTCTGTATGTTTACATTGCAAAGTAGCCGAAACAAATTCCAAGTATGTTGGAAAATGTACTTGGCCAATAATAAATTATTCCTATTCCTATTCCTATTCCTATTTTTGCAAAATATACTCTGGCCTCCCCACGAGGTCTGAGCGACAGTGGACCGGCCCCCTGCTGAAAAAGTTTGCTAAGCGATTCAGAGATGGGTCGGAGGCACCCTAGGGCGGTGGAGTACACAGGTGTCGCTTTTGAGATGTGCGTTTTTGCGCAACGAACCTCCGGGCTCTTGCGCTGTTTCTCTCTCACACCTTCCCCCCCCCCTTTTTCTCTCTCCGCAGGTGATTTATTTTCTTCGCCCTGCAAGCCGACGTCTGTAGGAAGAAGGGAAGGCTGGATCTCTCACACATCCCCCCTCCTCCATTCCCCGACAACCACCGTGTGTCCGCACCAGAAACTGTAGTCCTGTTTTTAAATACCGATGTGCGGCCCGTTTTTGGGGAGGGAGGGGGAAAACATGCGGAGAAAAGTTCAGCTAGAAGGAACTTTTCTCTCCTTTCTCTCTCTCTCTCTCTCTCTCTCTAAAGGAAAGGAAAAGTAACAAGTTTTATCGAAACAAAACAAAACCAACAGCAAAGATTGCCTTAAGTCTATATTCTCTCGAACTTTCAGTGCATATCCTTCAGTTACCGAGTTTTTTTTCAGGGGGGGGGGTGTTGTTTGCGGGGATGTGTAACATTACAAATGGCTTGTGTTCACATAAGGCCAGCAAAAAAGAAATTGTGCCTACGCATTTTATTTTTCTTTCTTTCTTTCTTTTTTAAAAAAAGAACATTAGTTACAATAATTTTTTTATCGTAGAACAAACATAGTAATGCCTTTTGTGGACGGGGGGGGGGTTGTTGTTTCGTTTCGGGTTGTTGTTTTTTTTAGCTTTTTTTGCGTATATGTTTTGTAAGCAACGACGGGAGGGGGGGAAGGACGTGTAAAAAAAAAAAAAAGAGATTTCTTCCCCACCCCCTATCGACCCGCTTTTTATTTCCACCACCCCCCTTCTATCTCTTTTCTCTGCTGCTGTTTCTATAGTTAATGTCGCATATTATTTTTTAAAGAAATTAAGATCAACCAGAAATATTAAAAGTTTGTATTAAGAGGACTGGATGTCTAAAAACGAAAAAGGGGACTAAATTCGAGGACGGAACGCCGGGGTTTTGGGTTTGGGGACACACACACAAACGGAGACACGGAGAGTGTTGTTGTTTCGGCTTCAGAAATGTCGCAAACGTGAATTGAAATAGGCGGGCTGGTGAATGTCCTCGTTTGGCTAGGAGCTTTCCACGGTCAAGAATGTGCCGTCGAATATTGAAAGGGGATGGGGGTTGGAGACGGCAAAGCGATTCGGAAGAGTTCCCTCCGCCCCGCACGGTTCTCGAACAGTCCTATATCGTGCCCTCTGCTCCCATCTTAAACCCCACCCCAAAAAAGTCATCTGCGGTCCCCCTTTAACAGAGGTCAAAGACACTATGAGCAACCTGAAGTCCTTTTTACGGAAGACCGTGGCATCCCGGGAACGCGGATCTCAAGACAGCGAGGATCGGGGGACTTTGGGAGAGAGCGCCCGTCTTTGAAACGCAGGGTGGAGATGGGATTTCCGGCTCACGTTCCCACCGATAACCTTCTTCGTTTTTGGAACAAGCACCTGAGCGAAACCGGCGTGGAACGAACAAATGGAGGGAGGTTGGGACCGGTTGGTTTTTAAAAAAATAATAATTAAAAGAACTGCTGGAGGCAGAACGAAGAACAAACGAGCCGCATCGAGGAAAAAAAGACGAGATGGCGAGATTTGGGGGTGGGGTTTCTTAGCCGGAGGCACATGGGGGGGGCCCACAAGGCCACACGCAGGACTTCCTGCCGAAGATGGACCCGCTTTGCATTTCGCGAGCTCGGGAGGAACTGGCGCCGGCCGGTGGGGCGGTCCCCTCGCCGGATACTTCCGACCCCCCCCCCGCCAGCTTGCGGACAGAAAGCGACTGGGCACCCCTCCGGAGAAGGCCACACCCGTGCCGCGAGAGGAGATCGCCATCGCAGGTCTCTGATTTCAGGAGGGCGCGTCGACGACTTGTCCCGGTGTCTCGCCCAGGCGTCGTCCTCCCAAGTTTGCCCGCCGGGGGGGGGGTTGACAGATCTTTGGAGACTCTCTCCCGTGGGTGGCTGCAACCTTCGGAATCGGAGGTTTCGAATATCCCGGAAAGTTTGACTTTGGGCAAATCCCGTTAGAAACACACACACACACACTCTTCCGATGGCGTAGAAGCTGCATCCCAGGGGAAGGGGGGGCGCTTTACTAGCAGAGACGGGGAAAGGTCCCTGCTGGGGTGGGAACAGGGCACCCTTTTTTGCGGCGTGGGTGTCCCCCGCGGTCCCCGCTTTTCCACCCGTCACCTGGCTCGATTCATCTCCCGTCGCAGACCCGATTTCTGGCCCTGTCGCCGCGGTTGGCGATTCTGCGCCAAACTGGAAGGGGGGTTTTTTTGGAGGGGGGGTTGTTCTCTGGGGTCGCCCCACGTCAAGGTGACATTGCAGGAGCCGAGGATGCGGAGTGGGCAGGATAACTTTGGGCATCTCCTCCTCCTCCCCACCCCGCCCTGACTAAATCTCCCTTTAAAGGAGAGTCGCGACAACGTCCTTTTCCAGTGCCAGTTCATACAACCCCCCCCCCCCGGGGGGGGCAAACACTTTCCAGTCCACAGTCTCAAAATAAGTCCTCCTCCCTTCCTTCCTTCTCAAAGTTGTATTTTATTTTAACTATTTGGTTCTGTTTTTTATTGTGTTTTTGTTCCGTTCGGGGAAAATGGAGGGGGCGGGTGGAGAGCTCGCCTTTTCGGTAGGGGCTCGTCTACACTACAAACTCTTAAACCAGTTTCAGACCGGTTTTAACTATCTAAAGGAATCCCGCCGTTTTTCGCGAGGGCGCTCAGAGATCCTTTGCCGCGGGGAGCCAGCTCCGGGTGCTCAGCCCCCCCCTCCCCGCTCCTTGCAACCCCCAGACGCCCCCCTGCATTTAGGTCGCTACGATAGCTTAAAAACGGGTTTGAAACTGTTTCTTTCTTTTCTTTTCTTTCTTTCTTTCTTAAAGTTTGTAATATAGATATGTCCCAAATGATCTTGGGATATTTATTTTTGTTGGCGGGGGTTAGGGAATTTAAGAAAGGGACAACCAGCGAAACAAAACAAAACGAAACAAAAAAAAAGGAGAAACAGCACCGCGGGGAGGGGGGGGGATTTTTTAAAAAACTTTTTTGTTTGAAGAAAAGAGGGTCACGCACTGCAGAGAACAAATTTTACCTTGATTCCCGTTAAGCTATATTTTTTTAGGTGGGGCGGGCGAGACTGTGTATCCTTTTCAGCCTCTCTAGATGGTTTTTTTTGGGGGGGGGCTCTCTCTATTTCTTTGTTGCTATTGGGGATTTTTATATATATATTAAAAAAAAAGATAAAAATGGATCTTTGCTTTTTCATGGGGGGCGGGAAGGGTGAGTGGCCCCGATCCAGGTACAGTTAGCCATGACTTAAGTCTTAATGGGAAATGAATGGACTCGACGAACCTTTCATTTATTTTTATTGTACTTTCAATGGACGAGTGGGGTGGGTTAAGTCATGCCTAGCTGGTATTTGGATTTGGGGAGGGGGGTGGCTAGGGGTATTTGGTTTTTTTTTCTCTTCTCCTTTTGCTGCCTACATTGTAAAATCCAGCTGTACGTTAAAAGTGGCTGAGAATCCTTGTTATTAAATCAGATACACATTATAGTTTTGAAAGATATATATATGGTATAAAATATATATATATGCCTAACCCCGGTTTAAAAAAAGGAGGAGGAGGAGGAGGAGGAGGAGGAGGAAAATGGAAAGAAAAAAAGAGTATTTGGTGAGGTGTGGAGGGCACCACAGAATGGAGGGGAGGGAACCCACACTTTTGGACTGAATCACAAATTTCTGGGATCGGGTGGGTGGGGGGGTGGGGAGCACGGGGGGTTAAAAAAAATTGTGTTTCCGAGTGCCTCAAGATATGGATTGTGTTCATTTTTTAAAAAATAATAATAATAATAATTTTATACAAGTGTCGAGAAGAAGAAAAAAACAGCTGGCTGGATTATTTGGAATTTTTAAATAATCCTTAACTTTTTTAAAAAGTAGAATTTTGAGAACTGTCCTGTATATAACAGTAATGTAGCAATAAAAATTTGACATTTTATAACAATATTACCTTTCCCCCCCCTCCCCACCTCTCCCCGTATCTGTCTCTCAGATGTTGTATACCTATCGATGAAAAAGTTGTAATAAAGGTTCTGCCTTGTACTAAAATCGCTTTTTTTTTCCTGGTTCTCTCGCTGCCCCCCCCCCCAATCCGTTTCATTCCTGACCTTGACGGGAACGTTGAGTTCTTGCTTTTAATTTTTTTTAGGTGGGAATAAAAGGCTGCCATCCTAGATTCCACTTACTGAACTCGATGGGAATTACTCCTGAGTAGATAATGGCGTGAGGTTGCGCTGATTTGGGGTTTGTTTGTTTTTTTAAAATCTAGGGTTGCCACGCGCCTGGGATTTAACCAGCCTGTCAAATCGCCAAAACGTCCTGGATTTCGAAGTTGTTTGCGATAACTTTTGCTCGGCAAAGTTGAGTTTAGGAAACTCGGAACGACGTTTGAGTTTCCTTAAAAATAGGAATAGGGATCAATTTTATTGGCCAAGTACCAGCATAATTGGAATTTTGCTTCGGCTTCGTTGCAATATAAACGCGAATGAAATGGGAAAAAAGGGAAAGCTTGTTTTGCCCGTTTTCCGAAATTCCGCTGCTTTAATCCAGGGCATCCCTTGGCAACCCAAGAAGGACTTCCTTTTGTACGCGGAGGAATCTGTATTTTAGATAGGGTTGCCAGGACTGCTTCCAAAAAATAGCGGACAAGTGGGAGGGGTTTTTTTAAATTAAATTAAATTAAATATTTTCTTACAAACATTTTAACACATATTAAAATACCATTTCATCATAAAGCTTTTGAATTAAAAAATGCCCACTATTTTGTGGGGGGGGAATAGTGAACATTATGTGAAAAAGTGGACCCTAATTTTAGAAGACTTTTGGGGGGCTGCAGCCCTGACTCCCATTTACCTGGGAGCAAGGCCTGTTAAATACAGAAGGTCCCTGGATCAACTCTCCTTTCCTGAAAGCTTTTGAGAGTTGCTGCCGGCCAGGGTAGACAATATTGAGATGGACCCAAGGGTTCCTGGCTGCTAATATCCCGTTTGAAACCGGAAACTTGCTCTAGGACAGGCACGTCCAACAGGTAGATCATGATCTACTGGTAGATCACTGGACATCTGTGGTAGATCACTGGTAGATCACTGGCTCCCCACAAAGAAGCTCAACATTTTTGCCCCCCAGAAATGGGGCCTTCCCTAAAAAAAGGTAAACAACTTTGATATGAACCCCTAAAAAATGGGGCTTTCCTCCTCCCTAAAAAAACAACTTTAACTTAACCCCCCAAAACAGGGATCTCCTTCCTAAAAAAGCTCAACAACTTTGACCTGAACCCCCCAAAAGGGGGTAGATCACTGCCAGTCTTTAACTGTGTGAGTAGATCTCAGCCTCTTGGGAGTTGGCCACCCCTGCTCTAGGATAAATAGTTCCCACCAGGAGTGCCAGCTTGGCCCTGTGACCCGTGGGTGCCATGCTGGCGCCGAAATTTGTGGGTGCCCGGCTCCTTCATGCAGAATTTTGTGGGTGCCCAGGGTCACATTCGGTTGTCACATTGCTTTCCATTCTCCGAAATTAAAAGATATTGCTTGCCCTATGTCTCGTTGATTCCAACGGGTGGAACTTAGATGGGTGCAGGCCCTGGGGAAAAAAATGGGGTCTGGAAGCCAAGCCTGATGAGGGACGGTCGAAGGAGCTGGGTACGTTTAGCCTGGCAAAGAGGAGACGGAGAGGAGATAGGGGAGAGCCACATTCCAATAATATATCTCAAGGGCTGTCACACGGAAGATGGGGGCAAGCTTGCTTTCTCCTCCTCCGGAGGGCAGGACTCGAACCCGTGGCTCCAAGTGACAAGGAAGGAGATTCCGACTAAGCGTAAGGAAGAAATTTCTGGCGGTAAGAGCTGTTTGACCGCGGGGCGGAAGGTGGCCAACTCTCCTTCCTCTGAGGTTTTTTTTAAAAAAATAAATATTAAGAGTTTTTTCAATTAAATCCAAATTACAATACATGATTAAATTTTCCCAAACTCCCCTTTCTCTCACCAAGAGGAGCATACAAAACAAACCCCCCTCTCACTGGGGTGATCAGCAATTCTTTCCCAATTTAACCACTTGCTTTACAATCATCTTGTAACTTTTCCGACTTCCCCGATTTCCCCTCCCGTTGATTTCCAGATTGTCCCTAATTCACAGTTATTGCCAATTAATCCCCATATAACTTTCCCTCCTCCTCACATTTTTCTTAATTCTTTTACTAATTTTTTTATTAGTAAAAGAATTCTTATTTATCATTTTATTCTTATTTATCATTTATTTATTCTTATTTATCATTTTAACCTATCCTCTGCAATTCACTCTATTCCTGAACCTCCGTTGCCTAATTTCAAATTCCATTACGACAACCCTTTTTTAAAAAAATAATTTCATTTTAACTCTTTCCCCCCCCCCTCCTCTGAGGTTTTGAAGCAGAGGTTGGGTGGCCATCTGTCGTGGATGCTTTAGCTGGAATTCCTGCATTGCAAGGGGGTCAGACTGGATGGCCCCTGGGGGTCCCTTTCCAATGATTCTATGATTCCCAACTTCCATTAGCCAGCCAGCTCAATGGTCAGGGGTGATGGGAGCTGGGATTTTGAGAGCCGCAGGTTCTCAGCCCCTTTAGCTAAAAGGAAAGGCCTTGAAACCTTGTCAAATGCAGGCAATTGCGGAACAAATTATTATTGATATTCCACAATGGCTGGGGCGGGGTTTAGGAAGCTGCCCTTGCTAGGAAGAACGGGGCGTTTCCTTTATTAATATTTGCATTTACACTTTTTAAACTGACGCACCAACCGGAAAGAAAGGAACATGCCGCTCAGAGGTCAATTGCAAAGGCTAAAATGCGCTTTAATTTATCGGGTTGCCAGGTGTCCACTATTTGAGTGGACAGTCCACTTTTTTCACATTATGTTCACTATTTCCCCCCCCACACACACACACACACAAAATAGTGGACATTTTTTTTATTCAAAAGCTTTATGATGAAATGGTACTTTAATACGTGTTAAAATGTTTGTAAGAAAATATATAATTTAATTTAACCCCCCACTTGTCTGCTATTTTTTGGAAGCAGACCTGGCAACCCAAGCTTTAAAATACATATTTTATTTTAATTAAAAGTGCTTTTTAAATAAAAGTCTTTGTCTAGGCGCTTGGTGCAATGTGCAGCTGTGAGTAGGGTGTGTGTGTGTGTGTGTGTGTGTATATATATATATATATATATATTCCACCAATATATATTTAAATTAAATAGTGGCCCAGCTGCACAAGGTTAAGTGCAACTGGTTAACTTTGCACAAGTTTTTATTTGTTGCGATTTACAAATGTGGAGTTTTTGAAAGGGCTGGTGGGATCCTGGCTCATTCAAATACCTATTTGGAAATTATGCATTACTTTTGCAGACATTTTGTTAAGTCTTGCTGCCCTTAACACTGCTTTTAAGGAGTTTGAGGTTGTGGCCACAGTCCCTCTGGCCGGTTATAGCTGAAAATCGGAACATTTATTACATATCTAAAGGGAGCCCTTGCCTGATAATAATCAGGCACTGCAGTAGACAGCGCACTCCCCTCTCTCCTTGAAAACAAAAACAACTTGGCGGGGGTCCTTCGACGAGGAGGGCAATGGAATGAGGCGGAAAGCTGGCGCCGCGCAGGCGCGTTAAAGCAAAGCGTGCAATGCTTAACCATAGATCTTTTTTTTAAAGTAGAGTCGCGCGCCCACAGTCTTCTTGCGAGGTTGATTTAAAATATACATATATATATATATAGATAGATAGATACAGTATATATATTTGCGTGTGGTCTCTCTCTCCCATTCAATAAAAAGCAGGCTGCAAACGTATATATTTGCATTTTTAAAATACTTAAAAGCGTGGTAACATTCAGATCAAAGGAATACCAGATTTGGGGCATTTGCTGCCAACTGAGTGTGTTGTTTGGTTTTTGGAGATTTTTGCCTGGGGATTCATCAACAATCGCCAGACAATGTCAATGAATCTATGTTGTGGTTTTTATCTTGTGAACCGCCCTGAGACCTTGCGGGAATAGGAGGAATAAATCTTATTTAATAATAATAATAATAATAATAATAATAATTTGTATTTGTGTTGTCCTATTATTTCCTATGATTATAATAATGACGACGATGCGAATTGTGCAGTATTTGCGATGTTCTGTCGTGTCCTATCCACGCCATTGTCATTTATTGTTCGTAAGCCGCTTTGGGATTCCTTTGAGCTGAAAGCAGCTTGGAAATAAAAGAAACCTAATATTCCTACCATAGTTTGATTATAAAATGCATTTGTGGTGTTTTATCATAGGCTATTATTATTATTATTATTATTATTATTATTATTATTAAAACAAAATAAAATAAAAAATTCCTTCCAGTAGCACCTTAGAGACCAACTTAAGTTTGTTCTTGGTATGAGCTTTCGTGTGTATCTGAAGTATTATTATTATTATTTGCCTATGATTGTTGTTGCTGTTCAGTCGTTCAGTCGTGTCTGACTCTTCGTGACCCCATGGACCAGAGCACGCCAGGCACACCTATCCTTCACTGCCTCCCGCAGCTTGGCCAAACTCATGTTGGCAGCTTCAAGAACACTGTCCCACCATCTCGTCCTCCGTCATCCCCTTCTCCTTGTGCCCTCCATCTTTCCCAACATCAGGGTCTTTTCCAGGGAGTCTTCTCTTCTCATGAGGTGGCCAAAGTACTGGAGCCTCAACTTCAGGATCTGTCCTTCTAGTGAGCACTCAGAGCTGATTTCTTTAGGAATGGATCGGTTTGATCTTCTTGCAGTCCATGGGACTCTCAAGAGTCTCCTCCAGCACCAGAATTCAAAAGCATCAATTCTTCGGCGATCAGCCTTCTTTATGGTCCATCTCTCACTTCCGTACATTACTACTGGGAAAACCATAGCTTTAACTATACGGACCTTTGTCGGCAAGGTGATGTCTCTGCTTTTGAAGATGCTGTCTAGGTTTGTCCTTGCTTTCCTCCCAAGAAGCAGGCGTCTTCTAATTTCGTGACTGCTGTCACCATCTGCAGTGATCATGGAGCCTAAGAAAGTGAAATCTCTCACTGCCTCCATTTCTTCCCCTTCTATTTGCCAGGAGGTGATGGGACCAGTGGCCATGATCTTCGTTTTTTTGATGTTGAGCTTCAGACCATATTTTGCGCTTTCCTCTTTCACCCTCATTAAAAGGTTCTTCAATTCCTCCTCACTTTCTGCCATCAAGGTTGTATCATCAGCATATCTGAGGTTGTTGATATTTTTTCCGGCAATCTTAATTCCGGTTTGGGATTCATCCAGCCCAGCCTTTCGCATGATGAATTCTGCATATAAGTTAAATAAGCAGGGAGACAATATACAGCCTTGTCGTACTCCTTTCCCAATTTTGAACCAATCAGTTATTCCATATCCAGTTCTAACTGTAGCTTCTTGTCCCAAATAGAGATTTCTCAGGAGACAGATGAGGTGATCCGGCACTCCCATTTCTTTAAGAACTTTCCATAGTTTGCTGTGGTCGACACAGTCAAATGCTTTTGCGTAGTCAATGAAGCAGAAGTAGATGTTTTTCTGGAACTCTCTAGCTTTCTCCATAATCCAGCGCATGGATTTGCCTATGATAAAACACCACAAATACAGTTTCGTTATCTTTATTTATTTCTGCATTTATTTGTTATTATTATCAGCCTATGAGAGAACATCTCGAATACAGCAACAACAACAACAACAACAACAACAACAACAACAATAATAATAATAATGGACTACACTGCAGGGCTGTCGTCCAGCTCAACGTGCTTGTGCCATTACGCGGCTTTGGCCGCTAGATGGCGCTGGATTCAGTTCTATGGACAACGTTCCCAGGGAACAGAGAGAGGGGTGGGTGGGGCGAAAAAAAAGCAAGCTCGCAATCCGGCGGCGCGTTTGCGACTCTTGATGGAGGTCTATATGTACGAGGAGCGGGCCAGGCGGCGTCGCGACACCGCGCACGCGCGAACGCAAGCACGCACGCAGGAAGCGCACGTGTGTAGGGGAAAGGGGGCGGTGTGCGCACGCGCGTGAGGGAGAGGTGACCTTCCAGGCGGAAAGGCGCTGGAGCCGGGGGTCGAGGCAGGATGCTGAGCAAGTTCGTGGGCCCCCGTTACGGGCAGCTCCTGCGCAACTGGTGAGTGGTTGCTCTTGGGGTGGGGGTGGGGGAAGGTCGGAGAGGGGGCGGGGCCTCGCTTTGGCCCCGCCCCGCCCTGCTCCAAAGGTTGGGGTGGGGGGTCACCCACTCACCCCCAAAATTAAAACCCCCCCATTAAATTGGAGAAGGTTGAACACACGTGGACTGGGCTTGCTGGGAAATTCAGGTTCAGAAATGACATCCCCCCCAAAAAAAAACAACCAGTTAACCTTTGGAACTCACTGCTGCAGGAAACAACTGTGGCCAGCAGATTATAATAATAATAATACTAATAATAATACTAATAATTTGTTATTTATACCGCTCCCATCTGGCTGGGCTTCCCCAGCAACTCTGGGCGTCTTCCAACAAAATATTAAAATGCCATAATCCATCAAACATTAAAAGCTCCTTTCAGATGTGGGTGGCTATGGAAGAGGGTTCCTTAGAGGTCCCCATTCCTTCTCCCCAAAGCAGGATGCAGGGGTGGGGTGGGGTGGACAGCACCTTGCTGCTTGTTTGGCCCGGAAAAGAGCAGGTAGGAGAGCCGTCTTCCAAATATCTCAGGGCATGGAAGAGGGAGCAAGGAAGGTAGGACTCGAACCCGTGGCTTCACCGTGAGAAGGAAGGAGATTCCGACTTGACGACGCCGGGAAGAGCTTTCCGGCAGTCTGAGCCGTCCGGCCGTGGGATGGGAGGTGGCGGCTCAGTATCCCTGAAGGAGCGTCTCCACCCCCCCCCATAGTCCAGTCCAGACACAGAGGTCCAGCTCCGAGGGCCTTCTGGCGGTTCCCTCCCTGCGAGAAGTGAGGTTACAGGGAACCAGGCAGAGGGCCTTCTCGGTGGTGGCACCTTCCCATCAGATGTCAAGGAAATAAACAACTATCTGACTTTTAGAAGACATCTGAAGGCAGCCCTATTTAGAGATGTTCATAATGTCCGATGTTTTAAGTGTATTTTTAATATTTCGTTGGAAGCCGCCCAGAGTGGCTGGGGGAACTTTAGCTGAGATTGCTTTGGGGGGGTTGTACTGGATGACCCTTGGGGGTCCCTTCCAACAATCCTGTGGTTCCGAAAGCTCCACGTGAACCGCACACGGTTGCGTCTCCGACGTGCCCAGGGGTACGCGAGCACCGCTCCTGTTCTTTCTCCTTCCCGCAGGATACCTACGATGAGCATGTGGGGCACCGTGGGAGCCGTGGGGCTGGTGTGGGCCACAGACTGGAGGCTCTTCCTCGACTACGTGCCTTGGATCAACGGCAAGTTTAAGAAAGACGACTGAGCGTCGCAAGGAGGTGGGTCCTCTCTGGATTATAAATCCGGGCCTTTTGCATCTGCTCCTTTCGGGGGGCGACTCTCGTGCTTTGGCACCGGTTCTGGGGGAAACCACGACTTTCCCAGGCAATGATTCCGTCCCCCAACGTGGAACCGGGGTGGCCTTGGAAGCGTCTCCACAAACGGGGTTGTGCGGCGCCGGGAACGACACCCCTCCCGTGTAGGCGCAGATCCCAAGCGAGGCCCCTTTGCAAGCTGCGAGGCAGAGAGCTTGCGTTTCTCCCGAGAAAGGAATGGTCACGTTGACAGGGATGGGAGAAACCGATAGATCCGTCGTTTGGAGCGCTGGTGCTGATAATGGCAAGGTTGCAGGTTTGATCCCCATATGGGACAGCTGCATCGTCCTGCATTTGCAGGGGGGTTGGGGTAGATAAACTAAGGCCCGGGGGCCAGATCCGGACCAATCGCCTTCTAAATCCGGCCCACGGAAGGTCCGGGAATCGGCGTGTTTTTACATGAGTAGAATGTGTGCTTTTATTTAAAACGCATCTCTGGGTTATTTGTGGGGCATAGGAATTCGTTCATATATTTTTCCCAAAGTATAGTCCAGCCCCCTACAAGGTCTGAGGGACAGTGGACCGGCCCCCTGCTGAAAAAGTTTGCTGGCCCCTGTACTCGAACCTCTCTGTCTTATCCGCATTGAACTTCAGTTCAGGCAAGCAAGTCTGGGGAACCACCTGCTACTAGAACATGGGGAGGCAGACTCTGGCCCAATTGCCTTCTAAATCTGTTCCCCAGACAGTCCGGGAATCAGCGTGTTTTGACATGAGTAGAATGTGTGCTTTTATTTAAAATGCATCTCTGGGTTATTTGTGGGGCATAGGAATTCGTTCATATGTTTTTTTCAAAATATAGTCTGGCCCCCCACAAGGTCTGAGGGACAGTGGACCGGCCCCCCTGCTGAAAAAGTTTGCTGACTCCTGGGGTAGATGTTCCTCGGGGCCCCTTCCAACTCTGATTTTGTGAAATGGCTCCGCACAACAGATGCTTCGAGCGGTTTCCCCAAATTCGGCTGAAAATGCAGCTTGTTGCAAACAGCTGAAACTCTGCAGATTTTGGTGGTGAACCTGATTCTCAATGGGACACACTGTGGGAAGTTTTAGAAATTCAGATAGATAGATAGATAGATAGATAGATAGATAGATAGATAGATAGATAGATAGATAGATAGATATACAGGTGAAACTCGAAAAATTAGAATGTCGTTGAAAAGTCCATTTATGTAAGCAATTGTCTTCATTAGCTACTGGAGTTTAATATATGAGATAGACTCATGACACGCAAAGCGAGATATGTCAAGCCTTGCTTGTTATAATTGTGATGATTATGGCGTACAGCTTATGAGAACCCCAAATTCACAATCTCAACTTTGGGGTTTTCATCAGCTGGACGCCATAACCATCACAATTATCGCTTTGCATATCCATCACAAGTCCATCTCATATATTAGTTTCACCTTTTAAGTTGAATTACTGAAAGAAATGAACCTTTCCACGATATTCTAATTTTTTGAGTTTCACCTGTAGATATGAAAGCTAGGTGCCAAACGGCTCCTTAGACCAAGGTTTCAGTCGCCGAAACAGAACATCTAGTTGCCGTTTGGGGGGGCAAGACTGCTACAAAGTCTTGTTTTTTCAAACGATGGACTTGGCTGTGATTGATTCTCAGTTAAATATCAGGCTAGTTCAGAGGATAACCTTGAGTTGGGTTAAGAGCTTGGAGAACTTGAAGAAGAAAAGTCCCTCGATCCAGGGACAGTCCACATATATATTGGCCTTTTCCGACCTTTTTCTGAATGGCGACACGGACCATTCATAACGTGGGGATATCCTTCCCAACGGTGAGCGGGGGGGGGGGGGGGAGCCCCTTTCGCTGCCCCTGCACGGAAAAAGCATTCTGGTTCCAGAAACTCATTCCGACTGTGCAGATAAAATACAACGGATGGAATCCTACAGGGTTTTGTATTAGCGTGTGAAAACGGTCCAGATCCAAGGATCCCCAGATGGAGACATCAGTTGCCATCCTGGCACCCGGGCATCTTCACTTCACAATTGCCCGATAGCCGGGTGCAAAACGCTAATTTCGAACACTGACTGCGGGAATCTACTTCGGCTATCCTCATTGTCTGAGCGATTCCTGCAAAGCACCAAAGCTTTTTTTTTTGCGACATCCTTTCATTGTTCTCCTTTCCCTTCCCTTTGCAGAGCAACCCGTTTGGTCCCGGAGAGGCTTCCTTTCCTTCCCTTTGCCTTGCCGGCGCTCCGAAACTGTGAAACCCTTGAAACTTGCCTGGCGGTGCCGAAACCTTTCCATTTCCTCTCGCCGAACGGGCAGATCCTGCGCCGATAATGTCACAATGAATAAAGCCTCTTTTAGCTCACAGGGGAAACGTGCTGTTCTTGTGGACCGTTTTGCTTCTCTGCGGAGTCAAATGCCGCACGAATCGCGGCGCAGAAATCTCACGCGTTGGCCAATGTCGGGGCCTTTTTTTTGCGCACAGGCCTGGGGTCGAAAACGCCGCTTTGCGGTTGCCTGTTTTACATTGCCGACTGGGATGCACAGGAAGGAGAGAGAGCCTCCTTCGTCCCATCGCAATTCCAGAAATTTAGGTCCCATCTTCCCTTTGCATTTGAAGCAGAATTGTCGAGGCGTTTGCCCCACAAAAGTCCCGGGAACTGTAGTTTGCAGAGGGCTGTTAGGAGACTCCCCTCGCAGAGCTGCAGTTTCCAGAGTCGCCCAGCAAGAGGGGTTATATTCCAGAAATCGTAGTTCTGTGGTGGTGGGGAAATAAAGGCCTTCTAACAATGCGCAGGGTGCAGTTCCCGGAATTCTTTTGCAGGAAGACATGTCTGTTTATGATGCTGGGTTAAATGAATCCTAGAATCCTAGAGTTGGAAGAGACCCCAAGGGCCATCCAGTCCAACCCCCCTGCCAAGCAGGAAACACCATCAAAGCATTCCTGACAGACGGCTGTCAAGCCTCCGCTTAAAGACCTCCAAAGAAGGAGACTCCACCACACTCCTTGGCAGCAAATTCCACTGTCGAACAGCTCTTACTGTCAGGAAGTTCTTCCTAATGTTTAGGTGGAATCTTCTTTCTTGTAGTTTGAATCCATTGCTCAGTGTCCGCTTCTCTGGAGCGGCAGAAAACAACCTTTCTCCCTCCTCTATGTGACATCCTTTTATATATTTGAACATGGCTATCATATCACCCCTTAACCTTCTCTCCTCCAGGCTAAACATACCCAGCTCCCTAAGCCGTTCCTCCTAAGGCATCGTTTCCAGGCCTTGGACCATTTTGGTTGCCCTCCTCTGGACACCTTCCAGCTTGTCCGTATCCTTCTTGAACTGTGGCGCTTCTTGAAATGTAGAGGGCACCTTGCGCCGTTGCTACTTCCACGATATCCGTGAAGCGTCACAATTCTGTATTCACGGCGTTAAAAACTCGGATATATAAGCCAGGTGCCAAGTGACTCTTTGAAACAAGGGTTGCGTTCGCCAAAACGGAAGGCCTATAGTTGCCATTTCGGGGCAAGATGGCTGCACTAAAGCATGGGGGGGGGGGCAAACTTAAGGCCCAGGGGCCGGATCCAGCCCAATCGCCGCCTCAATCTGGCCCGCGGATCACCGTGTTTTCACATGATTAGAATGTGTGCTTTTATTTAAAATGCATCTCTAGGTTATTTGTGGGGCCTGCCTGGTGTTTTCACATGAGTAGAATGCGTCCTTTTATTTAAAACGCATCTCTGGGTTATTTGTGGGGCATAGGAAATCGTTCATTTCCCCCCCCCTTCGAAATATAGTCCGCCCCCCCCCCCAAGAAGGTCTGATGGGCAGCGGACCGGCCCCCTGCTGAAAAAGTTTGCTGACCCTTTGCTCCAAAGCCTTATTTCCAAACACGACATTTCGCTTCCTGAAATTTGTCCCGGTGAAAATACCGTGGGTAGAATCCTACAAGGGTGTGTGTTGCAAGTGTGTGGAAACGGCCCGGATCCAAGGATCCACCAGGCAGGCCACCTCCGGATGGCGGAGACGTCGGGTCGCAATGGGGGGTGAGGGGCGAGAGCTAGGTGCGAAATCCGCCTGGCGTATTTCGAACCCAGAATTTTTTGGGTTCAGGTCGAATTTGTTTTTTGTTTTTGTTATTTTTAATAAAAATTTTATTAATTTTCCACATTAAACAACAAAAACACAGAAATACATCACACAAATACAATTAAAACACTACAAATACAATATCAAACTAAAAATAAGAAAAAAAGAAAGAAAACTTATACATACCTAACACAGGAACATTATATACTTATCGTTTAACTCTAATTTCAAATCTTAAATGGGGGACTTCCCCCGTTCTCTCCACTGCATCCAGTTCTAATTTACTTTAGTAACTTTGTAACTAATTTCCCACCAATCACCATTATTCTTATTGCAACTTCAAATAACTAACTCATTTCGTATATCTTATTGCTACATTTAATAAACATACCTCTTTCGTCAACATCACTTCTAGTATACTATTTTTACCTAACCTATTACTAAAGCCGCTTATATTCACTGATTCTGCTTTCAAATATCTTAATTTTTCACGATTTTTTAAATAATAGCATTTAAATTTCTTCCAATCTTCTCGCACCATCTCCTCCCTCTGGTCCCTGAGTTTCGCAGTCAGTTCAGCGAGTTCCATAAAGTCCATTAACTTCATCTTCCGGGTTCGCGTCGAATTTGAACCCTGGAGGGTTTTGCACCCGGAGAATCCTAGTGCAGAATTTGACCCGTCCCGCAGGACGATGGCAAGTGGCCATCTTTCCTTGCTTCGAATCCCATTTTTAAGGAAAAGACGTTAATCCAGAAATCGAGGAGAAATCTCTGGCGCCCTCAAAGCAGTGAAGGACTACAACTCCCATGAGCCCCTGCACCCAGCATGACCCATAGCCAGCAACGTTTGGAGAGACATTTTTCCCACCCAGAGGCAGATTTAGGGGAGCGCTGCGTCTTAAACAGGGTGGGGTTATGGGGGGGGGGATATCTCAGGCCAACGACCCAAAGCAGCCCTGCACCATCGGACCCACAGGTTTTTACCCAGGATTCACTTCTCACCTTCCTTGCAATGCACACACGGAGGAGTGCGTGCAAAAAATAATAATCACTGCCTTTTGCACCAAGGATGCACCCCCACTTTAAAATACACCGCATTTTCCCATGTATAAGACTAGGTTTTCCCCTTCAAAAAAATAAAAGACCAAAAATTTGGGGGCGTCTTCTACATGGGGGCCACCTCCCCCCATTTTCTTAAATCAAGAGCCCCCCAAAATAGGATTGCATTTGTGCTTCTATTGCAACATTTAGGCGTAATAATAATAATAATAATAAGTATTAAATGGTATTGTTAAGGCACCTAATGGAAACTGCGGGTTTTGCCAATATTTAGGTTTTTTTTTTCCATATTTCAAAACGTGAAAATCAAGACACAAAGGTTTTTTTTTTTTTTTTAAAGGCTCAACAGCTTTTGAGCAAAAAACAACAACACTTTTTTATTTTTATTTTAAGAAGCTATTTTTTTTAAGGGAAATCGCCAAAAACAAGTTTCCGACGGCAGAATCAGGAAAAATTCTGGATGTGTGGCAACCCTAACCAATTATTGAGCTGGTCAAGGTAAACAGAAGGGGAATTTGCACCTCCTTTGGGAAAGGCAGAAATTCACCAGGTTAAGCGGTTCCCCTCTCTTAGCACAGGCA
Organism: Lacerta agilis; assembly: GCF_009819535.1. Classification (NCBI taxonomy): domain Eukaryota; kingdom Metazoa; phylum Chordata; class Lepidosauria; order Squamata; family Lacertidae; genus Lacerta; species Lacerta agilis. Next base: position 10,190,773 of record NC_046329.1, read on the forward strand.
ATGGAGAGAAAACCTCACCTGTTGAATTTCTTCCTGCTTTGATTGCACAGGAGCCCTAAAAAGGGGGCAGGGTGTTGCATATTAGGTGAAAAGGCTTTTTTTATTTTGAAGGGGGGGTGCAGAATAGAAACTTTGGGCTTCTCTTTCCACTTGGGGGGGGGGTTTCCGTTCAATTAAATCACGCTCCTAACGAGCCCCACTTAAACGACTGGCCCTCGAATTCAGTGGGTCTACTCTAGGGTGGGAAAGGCAGAAATTCACCAGGTTAAGCGGTTCCCCTCTCTTAGAACTGCAATGGTATGCGCTTGGAGAGAAAACCTCACCTGTTGAATTTCTTCCTGCTTTGATTGCACAGGAGCCCTAAAAAGGGGGCAGGGTGTTGCATATTAGGTGAAAAGGCTTTTTTTATTTTGAAGGGGGGGTGCAGAATAGAAACTTTGGGCTTCTCTTTCGACTGGCCCTCGAATTCAGTGGGTCTACTCTAGGGTGGGAAGGGCAGAAATTCACCAGGTTAAGCTGTTCCAAACCCCCCCCCTGGATGGTTTGCCCTTGGAGAGAAGGAAACCTCACCTGTTGAACTGGCGGATCACCTGTTGAACTCCTTCCTGCCCTAAAAAAAGAAGGGGGGGAATGTTGCATATTAGTTGATTTTTGGTTGGGGGGCGCACAGAACAGAAACTTAGGGGGCTTCTCTCCCACTTTGGGGGATTCCATTAAATTTACAACGAGCCCCATTGAAATGGCCATTGAATTCAGGGGGGCAGGGCAGGTGTCAGCTGCAAGCCCCCCATTCTTAGGGGGGAGGTGTTTAATTTTTTTTAAGTGTGGGGTGCTTCTCGCCCCCAATCCCATCCCACCCTATTGCTTTCTTCTGCCCCCCACCCCACCCCCTCGGGGCTGGCTGGCTGGCTGGCTAGCTGGTTGCAGTGGGGCGGGGCTTGTGGGGCGGAGAGGGGCGGGGGTCGCGTGCATTGGGACCACGTGGCGGCCTCTCGACTGCCGGGGGTTGGGGGGGGCGAGGAAGATGGCCAAGGCGCCGGGGGGAGCTGGGGGGCCGAGAGGAGGAGGAGGGGGCCCCCGATGCCCTCCTTTGGGGTGAGCATGCAATCTCTTGGGGGGCGATTTTGCAAGGTGGGGGGTGGGGGGTCACGCATTGCATGCATACATGCATGCATGCAAAAGGGGGCGAAGGTCCCGCGGCTAACAATGGGGTCAGTGTGGGTCACCGTGCATGCAAGGGGAAGGGGGGAATTTTGCAAAAGTGGGGGTCCGGGAGGGGGGCAGGGGGGTCGGGGGAGCCTGATATGGGGCAGGTGGGAGTTACTGGGAGGGTGGGGAGTTGCAAGGGACCCAGGGCAAGGGGGTATGGGGGGGTCAGATCTAGGGGGCGGGGGCTTGTTTTGGATGTGGGGCTGCTGGTAAGGGGCCATAGGGGAAGGAGATTGGGGGGGCTGCGGGGTGGAAGCAAAGGGGGCATGGTTGGGGGGCTGCTATGGGGAGAGGGAACAGGTGGGTGGGGGGAGCTGGTGGGGGGTGAAGTGTTTGGGGGGGGTCTGGCAAGTGTTGGGGGGCGGGCATGGGGCAGAGAAGGGAAGGGGGAGGTTAGGGGGCGATGGGGAGGCGGAGGGAGGGGCTCCATTTGAGCCAAGGGGGCGACAGAGGGAAGGGGTCTAGGGAGATGTGGGGCGGAGGGTTCATAGGGGGGTGTTTAACGTCGAGGGGGGTAGTTGTGGGTTCTATGGGGAGCAGGTGGCCCATGGGGCGAGTTGTGGGGACGTGGGGAGGAGCCATAGGGGGCGGGGAGGTGGTTTGGGCGGGGAGGTGTGGGGTGGACCAGCCCTATAGGGGTACTGTGGGGATTCCAGAAGAGCTTTCTTGGCAAAACTTGAGGGCGAGAGATATTATTATTATTAATTGAATTTAGATGTGGGGAGAAAAGGGGGCTTGTCTTGGGGCGAGGGTTTTTTTTTTTTTAGTGCGAGTGGCAGGGAGCCGGCGGCCGCATTCACACGTTCAGCGTTCTCGCGTGGAGCGAGGCGGGACTCGTGAGGGGGGGAAGCGAGACTTGCGTGTCGTGACGTCGTACGCGTGTCCGGCTTTTTAATGTGGGAGGAGACTTGTGAGGGGGGGAAAGCGAGGCTCGCTTGTCGCGTGCGCGTCCCGACGTTGAATACGTGTCGAGCGTTTTTATGCGGGGTGAGGAGAGGGAAACCTATCTTCGCGTTTCCCGACGTCGTACACGCGTGCCCTGCCTTTTTATGGTGAGGAAAAAGGCGAAACTCGCCTTCGGGCGTTGTTGAATGCGTTCCGACGTTGTACCCGTGTCGGACTTTTGCCTTATTGGGAAGAGGCTTTGTTCAAGCGCTTCGGGGCATTTTTTTTTTGTGAGGCGGATGTCGAGCTTTTTATTCCTGGTGTGTGTTGGTATGGTGGAATTGTGCGTGTTCACGTGTCTTTGCCGAGACACGTGTTTTCCCTTCCTGAGGGGAAAACACCTGGGACTATATTCCCTGCCTTGGAGCGGAGGGATACCGCCTTCGGGGTGGGGGGAAAAGCGTCCGCGTTTCGCCTCGAGCGAATTGGCGGGGAAAAAAGGCGGACGCTTCATAACTTTAAAAAAAAACCGTTCGCCAACGGCTTTCCGTGCGCGCGCGCACGCTTCCCCCGTTCTCGCCCGCGGCGGAGGGCAAGTTACCGCGAGAGGATGGAGCAGAGGATTGCGCGCGGGGTAATGAATGGAGCAGCATCGAGCCAATGGGGGGCCCCGAAGCGCGACCTACGCACGCACGCACGTTCCGTACGTCGGGTAGCGTAACGCGGCGCAGCGCCCCCTTCCGAGCAGGTGGAGGAGCGCTTGGGTGGGAATGGAACGATGCGGGCGTGATTGACAGCTCGCTTTTTCCCGGGGAACGTTCCATTCCCCTAGCAGCCGGCGGAGGGCGCCTTTTTTTCTTTTTTTGCAAGCAGCTGCAGCAGCAGCAGCGAGCCTGGCCTTGCAAGCCCGAGCGGACCTTTCAGTCGCCAGCAGCTGCAGCAATAGCAGCGAGCAGAGCCGAGCCGAGCCGAGCCAAGCACCAGCCGCAACCCTGGCAGGGAGAGATCACGGAGCTGCCAGGCAGGCAGCAGGGGCCAGAGCAGGAGGAGGAGGAGGAGGAGGGGGCTGGCCCGAGCCCGACCCCGACCCGCCGGGCCTCATGGAAGCGATGGATCGGAAGAGGTGGGAGTGCTCAGCTCTCCCGCAGGGATGGAAAGGGAAGAAGTGACCAGGAAATCGGGGCTCTCCGCTGGGAAGAGTGATGTCTATTATTATAGGTGAATGTGCCATGGCGGAAGGGGGTGGGGGGGCCGGGAGGAAGGAGGGTGGGTGGGTTTTTTTGGGGGGGGTACACTGCTGCCTGCAGCCGGCCTTTCTTCCTTCCTGCCTGCTTCCTCGCTCGCTCTTGCAAAAAGACGCTGTCAAGACGTCAACCACATGCCCTTTCGCTGCCTGGCACCTCGTTGCCTGGCGGGGGGGTGGGTGGGGGGCTGCAGGCGGGGGGCCGGGCGAGATCTGCTTCCCGCTTGCTTGTGCAATAAGGGTGTTGGGGGGGGTCCTGTGGCGGGGGCGACCCCCCGAAGTTGCACTGCCACGAATCGGAGCTGTTTTGCGGGAAGGCGTTGCTGGCAGATCGCGGCTTCTGTGGGGGGGGGCGGGTTAGGCCGCAAGTGACAGCCCCGTTGCGAGTCCCTGCCCCCCAACCCCCAACCCCCAGTGCTAGTTTTGATTTTGCAAAAGATTTTTTGGGGGGGAGCAAGTGGGTTGGGGGTGAGTTTCAGATTGAACGGGCACCCTGTTGGAATTTTTTTTTGCAGGGGGGGGAGAGAATACATGGGCCACGTGTTCGCCAGCAGCTTTTCCTTTGCACGGCACTCGGTCAAAACTCAGGAATTCGCTTCCACCGGAGGCAGCAGTGGCTGCCAACTTTAGAGAGGATTGGGCAAATTCTTGGAGGCGTTGGCGGCTACTAGCTAGGATGGGTGATATGATAGCCATGTTCAAATATATAAAAGGATGTCATATGGAGGAGGGAGAAAGGTTGTTTTCTGCTGCTCCGGAGAAGCGGACACGGGGCAATGGATTCAAACTACAAGAAAGAAGATTCCACCTAAACATTAGGAAGAACTTCCTGACAGTAAGAGCTGTCCGACAGTGGAATTTGCTGCCAAGGAGTGTGGTGGAGTCTCCTTCTTTGGAGGTCTTGAAGCGGAGGCTTGACAGCCGTCTGTCAGGAATGCTTTGATGGTGTTTCCTGCTTGGCGGGGGGCTGGACTGGATGGCCCTTGGGGTCTCTTCCAACTCTAGGATTCTATGAAAGCACTTAAAATATTAGGGTGCACCCCATACGTGTCTGTCGTATTTTTCCGTGTATAAGACGACTCCGTGTGTAAGACATGCCGTATTTTTTTTGAACCCCAAATTAAGAAATCAGTATTTTAAACACCAAAGAGAATGACTTTTGAGGGTTGGTGGGGGGCGGGTTTTGGGTGAGGGAGAGGTCGCCCAAAGTTGTTAGGAAATTCAAAATATAAGCAATCCTGAAGCGTAAAATAAAACTTGCTTTTTCCCCCCCAAAATGAACAAAGCCTACAGTAAGATGGACCAAACAAAGTTCAACGGCTTTTGTTGTTGATTGTCACTTTTTTAAATATGGCAACGCTAACCCGGACCAAATCACAGTAAACTGCAAGGGAGATTCAGAACTCATAATAATAATAATAATTGTTATTTGTACCCTGGCCATCTGGCTGGGTTGCAATAGAAATATCGAATCCCCAATCTGTACTTTACGATTTTGATGGTTTCAGGCAAGTGGTTCTGCTTTTTTATAGGCAGTTACCAGTATATAGGTATTTCTTTTCCTGACTGTGTTTGCACGGTTTTTGTCGTCACGGACTTTGGCTAGCGCAATAGAGGTGATTTGGGAGCCCGGCGTACGCAACCTGATGGGATCTGAGGGCCACGGGTAAACTCTGCATGCTGTCGACTTGGGTCTTGTGTTTCTGGACGTAGAACAGGGGCTGTGGGAGCTGTTTGCAGCCTGGGGGCCGTTTTCCCTTCCCGGCAGCCTCCTGATGGGCCGCATGCCAGCTGTGAGCGGGGCAAAGGCTAGAATTTTTTGCCTTTGCCCAATACAATTTTCACGCAAGGCACACACACACACATACACACCCATTCTCCTCCCTGGGAGGCACATTTCCACCCACACATGGAAGACACTTCCAAGGGCCAGAACGGGAAGCCCGGGGGCCGCATTCAGTCCACTGGCGTGGAGCCTTTCCCAGAATCCTCTGCGACGCAGAAGGGCTTTCCTTGCAGAAAGAAAGTTCTGGGAAACGGCCCTCTGCCTAATCCATTGTTTAATTCTCAGGGTTTTTTTGCAGTGGCTGGGGGGGGTGTTCTTTTAAAAAGCAAGCCCCTTGCGTGGTTTTTTTTTCTTTTCCAGGCTCTGAAAAATGTCTGGTGTCTGGAGCTAGAAAGGGGCGGTGTAATGAAGCTGGCTTTTATTGATAATAGGAGCCGGGCTCATTTGCAAAACCTTCCCCCCCCCTTTCCTCGCTAAAGAGGGGAACAAAGAGATTTTTGCTTGCCCGTGCCGAGTTGGACTATGGAAGGTCGTTTGGGCACCTTGAATAGGGCTGCATTCATCTAATCTCCCCGCCCCGTGCTCCCAAAAGTCTGAATTTGCAAGTTGAGCGCCTTAAAGAAAAGAGCGAAAGAATTGCAAGGGGGAGGGAGGTCTCCCCCTTTTTTATATTTCGTTCCTCGGCGGCTGGGGCAAGCCATTGAAAACCTTACAAAGCAAGCGTAAGTTGGGGAGGGGGGAGCGTGCAGAATCGTTTCTCAGCTGCTTTCTCCTTTTTTTTTCTTCCTTTACAATAAAAAAATCTTGGTCGCGGTGGGGGGCGGGTGGAGAGTCGTGCAGCCAAAAGTCGCTTTGCGCTTGCTTTTCACAAAGGGGAGACATTCCCTCGCTTCCAGGCCCCACGACGAGAGCTTCTCCCTCCCTCCAAGCATCCGAAACCTCAGAGTTGCACGGGTTTCAAGTTTCGGAGGCTTTTTAACGCACTTTTGTGTTGTTGTTTTATTGCACGCGCTGAAATTCTGCGCTTGCAGGAGCAGCGAATGATGCTACAGTGGTGCCTTGGTTCTCATACTGAATCCGTCCCGGAAATTGCGTTGCAAAACCAAAGCGTTCCAAAACCACGGCGCTCTTTCCCATGGAGAGTAATGCAAACCGGATTAATCGGTTACGGAATTTTAAAAAAACAACAACCCCTAAAACAGCCATTTGGACATGAACTTTGCTATCTAACCGGACCATTGATCCATAAAATGAAAACAATAAACAGTGTACTGCAGTCGCAACATCAATCAGTAGCTGAAGTGGGTTCGCACATTTGCAAAAAACGAAACGAGAAAGAGCTGCAAAATCGCCAAAATAAGTAGCAAAAACAGGCCATAAGGTAACATTTCGAACAATGACTCTCTGCAACCTCCCTCCGCCAGTTGCTTTAGCAGCACTTCTCTTTCGCGCTTGTGGGCTTTGAGTCCACCTGCCAGAGGGACATAGGGTTCGGATGCGGCCCTCCGTGCCTTTTCCCCTGGCCCTTGGGACTCCCCACCCCCTCACTGGGCTTTCTGCTCTGCTTTTGGCGGCTGGAATGCGCACCTAACCGGCGAGAGTCCTCTCACCTGCCCGGGTTAAGGGATGAGGGTTTTGTTGTCCAGAAACCTCGTTTTATGCCTCCCCATTGCAAAACAAAAAAAACAAACGGTAAGAGCCTCGCCCGTTGCTTGCGACGAATTTGCCTGCCCTCCAGAGAAACGTGGCCCTCAGAAAGTTCCCCGCGATGGTGATTTGGCCCCTGGGACGGAAGAAGTTTTCTCCTTTTTCTTCGCTCTGCGGCTGTGTTTGTGTCCGTAGGGCAGCTCTGCGACGAACAAGAATTTTGTTTCCTCGCACCCGGTTCGGCCTCGTGCCAACGCCCCCCCCAGAAGCCCATAATTTCTCTCCCTCCCTTTTTTATTTCTCTCTCCCCCCCCCCCAGCCCGACGGGAAGAAATTCCGGAGCAAGCCGCAGCCAGCTGGCCCGTTACCCTCGGCAACTCCATGGACCTGAGCACCTTCGACTTCCGGACGGGGAAGATGCTCATGAGCAAAGTGAACAAAAACAGGCAGCGGATGCGCTACGACTGCTCCAGTCAGGCCAAGGTGAGGACCCCCCTCCCAGAGCCCCTTGGCGCTTGACCCTCCCCCACGCCAGCCTCCCCAGGCCTTTTGTGCCCTGCTATGCTACAGGGACGTGGGTGGCGCTGTGGGTTGAGCCACAGAGCCTAGGGCTTGCCGATCAGAAGGTCGGCGGTTCGCATCCCCGCATGCCGGGGTGAGCTCCCGTTGCTTGGTCCCTGCTCCTGCCCACCTAGCAGTTCGAAAGCATGTCAAAAATGCAAGTAGATAAATAGGTACCACTCCGGCGGGAAGGGAAATGGCGTTTCCGTGCGCTGCTCTGGTTCGCCAGAAGCAGCTTAGTCATGCTGGCTCCCTCTGCCTATAAAGCAGATTAGCGCAGGATTCAAAGGAATGGAATACTTGTGGGGTGTAAATATGTACAATTTATTTTATTTTTTGGAAAGTTTGTTTAAGGTGTGGTGGAAGGTTTGCAGGCTAGGAAGGGCTTGCTCACAAGTTTATTGACAGCTGCTCGAGTTTAGGATTGAGGTTGAGTCCTGACAAGACAGAAGTACTGTTTTGGGGGGACAGGGGGTGGGGGGACTCCCTGGTCCTGTATGGGGTAACTGTGTCCCTGAAGGACCAGGTGCGCAGCCTGGGGGTAATTTTGGACTCACAGCTGTCCATGGAAGTGCAGGTCGGTTCTGTGTCCAGGGCAGCTGTCTACCAGCTCCCTCTGGTATGCAGGATGAGATCCTCCCTGCCCACAGACGGTCGCCAGAGTGGTGCATGCTCTAGTTATCTCCTGCTTGGACTACTGCAATGCGCTCTACGTGGGGCTACCTTGAAGGTGACCCGAAAACTGCAATTAATCCAGAATGCGGCTGCCAGACTGGGACTGGGAGCGGCCGCCGAGACCACATAACACCGGTCCTGAGAGATCTACATTGGCTCCCAGTACGTTTCCGAGCACAATTCAAAGTGTTGGTGCTGACTTTGAAAGCCCTAAACGGCCTCGGCCCAGTATACCTGAAGGAGCATCTCCACCCCCATCTTTCAGCCCGGACATTGAGTCCAGCTCTGAGGGCCTTCTGGCGGTTCCCTCCCTGCGAGAAGCGAGGTTACAGGGAACCAGACAGGGGGCCTTCTCGGTGGTGGCACCTTCCCATCAGATGTCAAGGAATAAACAACTATCCTACTTTTAAAAGACATCTGTAGGCAGCCCTGTTTAGGAAAGTTTTTAATATTTAATGCTGTATGTTTTTAACACTTGATTGGGAGCCGCCCAGAGTTGCTGGGGAAACTCATCCAAATGGGCGGGGTACAATTATTATTAAGGGGCAGATGAACCCTCAAGACGTGCCTTTTCCGTTCTGTTTGGAGTCACCTGCCTCTCTTTCCTCCTGTTTCCAGGGCAAACCCGACCTGAACACGGCACTCCCCGTCCGGCAGACGGCTTCGATCTTCAAGCAGCCGGTCACCAAGATCACCAACCACCCGAGCAATAAAGTCAAGACGGACCCCCAAAAGGCAGTCCGACCAAACCAGCCAGGTAAGTGCGGTTGGGGACACCTGTGTGTTATGTGCTCCGTGTTCCGTGTTTGCCTGAGCCTTGAGTCCTGGGCTAAAGGTTCCGAGCTCCTTTGTCCGATTCGATACACGACGCCCAATCACAGGGCGTTTCAGGATTTGGGCCTCTGCCATTGGCACCGTTGAACTCTTTGAGTCGTGATTCGCAGCTTGGGAGTTTAGACAGCCAATCCCGTTGGGAGGTGGGTGTGGGCCCCAGGCTTCCAGGAATGCATATAAGCACTTGCTTTGCCCCAATTATGCAGACAGGTCCTTGTGCAAGTGGGAAACTTTATTTAGGCGGATGCAACGGGACTCGCCTTCTATTGTTACTCGGGGGTTTTTTGCCTCTGAAGATGTCAAGGGCCTCTTGGGCAGTCTTGCGACGCAGGGAGGCTGCGTCAAATTGTGGTGTTGGCCTTCTTTTTTGTGCCCTTCTATTATTTCCCGCTGATCGCCGAAGAATTGATGCTTTTGAATTCTGGTGCTGGAGGAGACTCTTGAGAGTCCCATGGACTGCAAGAAGATCAGACCTATCCATTCTCAAAGAAATCAGCCCTGAGTACTCACTAGAAGGACAGATCCTGAAGTTGAGGCTCCAGTACTTTGGCCACCTCATGAGAAGAGAAGACTCCCTAGAAAAGACCCTGATGTTGGGAAAGATGGAGGGCACAAGGAGAAGGGGACGAGAGAGGATGAGATGGTTGGACAGTGTTCTCGAAGCTACTAACATGAGTTTTGGCCAGGCTGCGCGAGGCATTGGAGGATAGGGGTGCCTGGCGTGCTCTGGTCCATGGGGTCACGAAGAGTCGGACACGACTGAACGACTGAACAACAAAATTATTTCCCGCCGTTGACGAAAAACATCATTAGTGGTTATCTGCTGGGGGTTTTTTGTGGGGAGGGGGAAGCTATTTCGTTCCCCCCTTCCCCGTTCTTTACCCATAAAATTCAAACTGGCATGCAAGTCGGAGTTAGTAATTTTAAATAAATGACACTTACAAAATATTCTCTCTGGCTGAGAGCCAGCATTGGACTGTGTACACGTGTAGACTTAAATGCACATGGCTTCTCCCCACCTGCACCCCCCCAAAAGAAAAAAAAAACTCGTGGGAAATATAGTTTCCCACTCGCACAGCTACAGTTCCCAGCGCCCTTAACAAACAACACATTCCCAAGGATTCTCACCGTGTGGTTTTAAATGCGCGGGGCAGCTTGTGTGTTCGTGGCGCTCGTGATGTTCAGAGAAATGTGCTTAACCAGACGTTCTCTTTCTCTTTTCCTTTCCCCCCAGCTCTTCTGGGAGAAGAAGCTCAGCGGCCTCAACGCCTTCGATATCGCAGAGGAGCTGGTGAAGACCATGGACCTCCCAAAAGGTTTGCAAGGTACTGGGCTCCTTTTTGATCTCTGCAAATAAACGATAAGTCACCTTGTCCTCTGGGGTCCTGCCTCTGGGGTCAACTAGATACCATCAGAGGGAATATAATAATAATTATTCATATTTATTTATACCCTGCCCATCTGGCTGGGTTTCCCCAGCCACTCTGGGCGGCTCCCAACAGAATATTAAAAACACGATGAAACATTAAAAGCTTCCCTGAACAGGGCTGCCTTCAGGTGTCTTCTACAAATCAGATAGTTGCTTATTTCCTTGACATCTGACGGGAGGGTGCCACCACTGAGAAGGCCCTCTGCCTGGTTCCCTGCAACCCCGCTTCTCGCAGGGAGGGAACCGCCAGAAGGCCCTTGGGAAACGGACCCAGGCGTCCGGGCCATGTCGAACCCAAGGCGAGCTCTGCTCCAATGTCATCTTGGCTGGCGCTCAAGACAACCTTGCCGTTAATTGGTAGATTTCTCTGACCAGGGGTGTTCTAGGCAGGCAAGGCCTCGCACCCATGCATTGACCGCATGCCGCGTGTCTCCTCTGGCACCCCTCCTCTCCCCCCCCCCGCAGGCGTGGGGCCAGGCTGCACCGACGAGACCCTCCTCTCGGCCATTGCCAGCGCCCTGCACACCAGCACCATGCCCATCACCGGGCAGCTCTCTGCCGCCGTGGAGAAGAACCCCGGCGTCTGGCTCAACACCTCCCAGCCCCTCTGCAAAGCCTTCATGGTGACCGATGAGGACATCAGGTCAGTGAAGCTCCCTGGAGTAGGGAGAAGTTCTCTCTTTCTTTCTTTCTTTCTTTCTCTCTCCCCCTCTTTATCTCGCTCTCTCTTGTCTCTTTATGTCTTTCTCTTTATCTCTCCCTCTTTTTTTCTTTATCTCTCTTTCTCTCTCTTTTTTATCTCTCCCTCATTCTTTCTCTGTCTGTCTGTCTCTCTCTTTATCTCTCCCTCTTTCTTTCTCTTCTCCCCTTTCTCTGTCTCTTTCTTTTCTTTCTTTCTTTCTTTCTTTCTTTCTTTCTTTCTTCTTCTCTCTCTCTTTCTTCTTCTTTTTCTTTTCCTCTTCTCTCTCCTCTCCCTCTTCCTCTCCCTCTCTCTCTCCCTCCCCTCTTCTCTGTCTCCCCCCCCTTCTCTGTCTTTTTGACTCTCTTTTCCTTTCTTTCTTCGCTCTCTTTTCTCTCTTCTCATCTTCTTCTCTCTTCTCCTCCTCTTTTCTCTCTCCCCTCTCTCTTTCTCCCTTTCTTCTCTTTCTTCTCTTTCTCTCCCTCTTTTCTTTCTTTCTCTGTCTCTTTCTTTCTTCTGTCTTTCTCTTTCTTTATCTCTTCTCTTTCCTCATTCCCTTTCATATTATATTATTATTATTTTATTATTATTATTATTATTATTATTATTCAATCTCTACAGTATCTTTGTTGAGCGAGCTGGCCTTAACTGTGTCCAGTATTCCAAACGCCAACATTTTCTCCTTCTCGTGGCCATTGTTTCTGTTCTTGCACCTTGAGGGTCCCACCCTCTTGACCGCAAAGGGGTCTCCGCGCTCGTCTCCCAGGCGTGCGGCAGAAACCGCAGAGCATCTGCGAAGACAGACGGTTGTTTTGGGGGGGGGTTAAGCCGCCGTCCCCCAGCCTCATTCAGCTTTCCATCCCTCTCCCCCCCCCTTTCACCGGACAGGAAACAGGAAGAGCTCGTACAGCAGGTGCGAAAGAGGCTGGAAGAAGCTCTGATGGCCGACATGCTCGCTCACGTAGAGGAGATCGCGAGGGACGGCGAGGCGCCCGAAGAGAAGGCCTTGGGGGACGAAGACGGGGAGGAAGAAGAGGAGGAGGAGGACGTGGATCACGGGCCGGAGGTGGAGAGCGTATAGTCCAGGTAACAATAACCGAGGGAAACTCTGTAGCTCCGTGGCAAAGCATGCAGGCAGGAAAGACTCCTGTCTGAATCCCTAGAGGGCTGCTGAAAGGTTAAGGCAGAAGTTTTCAACCCTTCTTTGAGTCCGCAGCTCCCTTGACCCACTGCATTATTTCTGTAGCACCCCTGTGGGGCTCAGCAGCCCAGTTCTTCCCCCCCTTGCCTGCAGAGCTGGCAGCCTCTCGCCCTTTTTCGAACCCCCTCCCTTGTGGAGTGTTCCCTCTGCCTCCTCTCCCCTCTCCTTGGGGGTCGTCTGGGCAGCCGCTGGTCTCTGAGCTGCCCCAAAGAGAGTTGCCTCCTCTCTCTGCCCCACAGGGGCCTGGGAAGAGGATGCCCCCAGCCTCAGTGGCCCAAGGGAGACCGGCCAAAGGTGAACATGAGGCCAGCACCTTACCTTGGGTGGCATTAGAGGGTGCTGCCAGGACTGCATGGCACAAAGGCTCCGCTTCAGCACCGGGCACTCAGCTCCCAGGCTGGCATTGCAGACAGCAAGCACAGGAAAGGCTGCCTGCCTGACCGGCCTCCCACTAGTCTGCCCATTCCCAACAGCAAGGGCTGGCGGACTGGCCGGCTGGTCTCCCTCGCCCGCTTGCTTGCTTGCTTACTCTGAGGCCGCACCCAGCACCCCCTGGCCAGCCCCAGAGGCACCATTCGCCCGCGGAGCTTGCAGTCAGGGCTGCTGCAACCAACAGCCGTGCCAGCCTTTGGGTGGCAGAGACGCAAGAGGGCATCAGAGGAGGGAGGGAAGGAAAGAGGGACACAGGCCAGGGTTGCGGACCCAAAATGTTTCAGCAAGGTGCTAGTCCTCTGTGATGGATCAAGTCTCTCTCTCTCTTCCTTCAGGGAGTCCCTCTTGAGAATCCTAGCCTTTCCTCGCCCCACGAAGGGGCGAGCTTGCCGTCGGACAGCATCGCACGTCATCTCCACCGCCACCTGGAGACGCCTCCAGCAGATGCCTCCAGCCTCCGGTCGTCTTCAGCCTTCCTTTGCCGGACGCTCGAGAATCCAGTGGCTCAGTAGATCCTGAGTAGCTTGAAGATGGACTTTACTAAAACCCGTACTCTCTCTCTCTCTCTTTTCTCTCTCTCAACCTACCACCCCCAATTGTTATTTCCTCAAGTGTTAACAGGCAAGGAACTCGGGAGAAACTGCAAATGTTAACTGCCCCATCTTTCGTTTCCCAGGGCACAGCGATGCAATTTGAGCATGCTTCCCTGGCTGTTTTTTTTTTTTTTTTTAATATTAAGTAGCACACATGTACCCAAACTTAACGTCCTCTTTCGGCTTAAGGTAGAGGCACCGTTTTTAAATGGGGACCACCTGTCCCAGATTTCGTTCGTTTGCTTCAGTTGTAGATAACCCTTCCTTCTGCAAAATCTTGCCATGGGGTTTGTGTGTTTTCATCTGGCTTTGGGGGAGGGCGTTTTCAAGACTTCTCCGGTCTTCCTAGAGGTGTAACGGGGGGGTTCCTTCTCATATGAGGAGAACAACAACCATCTAGGGGACCCCAGAAGCTGCCAGCCGGTGTGTGTGGATCTCTCAGAAGTGCAGACACACACACACAAAGTCCAATTTATCCAGTGGCAATGTCGGTGGCCGGGGGGTGGGGTGGGACCCGTTTGGAGAAAACTTTCGTGAGCTTAAAGGTGCCGTATCATTTCTGTGTTTTTCATGACCGGTGCATTGCGAGGAGGGTATATACTGACATCCCCAAATCCATTTTACTAGATTCAAATCATTTGCTTGGGGGGGGGGCACGTGTGGCCTTTTGCTCGTCTCACACAATTAGAAGCGATAGATCGAAAGCGGTGCGTGTCCTCTGAAGAGGCGAGCCAGAATCGGGCTTGCTTGGAATTAGCGCGAACCTTGTTTGAGGAGCCAGCATGTTGCCGCGCAAAAATCTGCGGGTTTAAATTGTAACATTGCCATGCAGAGATCTGCGGGTTTAATTTCTACCGTTGCTGTGCAGAAATCTGGGTTTAAATTGTACCATTGCCGTGCAGAAATCTGCAGGTTTAATTTCTACCGTTGCTGTGCAGAAATCTGGGTTTTAATGGCGCTGTTGTCGTGCAAAAATTGCACCATTGCTGTGCAAAAACCTGTGGTTTTTACTTTTACCCGGGCTTGTTCTGAACCTGCTTAAACCATTGCTTTCTGGAGCCACGCACAATGACGGGAACCTGTGACGGAAAATCCTGGGTTGTTTTGCGCCGCCCGGGACCCATGCAGTTTTCGGCTTTGGGTCACTGCAGCAGCTACCCCCACCCCCCAACCAATCCCATCTCCAGTGCTGGGGTTTTGGCCATGCCAACTGCTAGCTCCACATTGGCGCTTCCAAACCAACATACGGGGTTGTTTCTTTGGGGTGGGGGGGGGGACATGGGGCTCCGCACTGCACCCGGTTCATTGACCATCCCTGCTACTGAATTTTGGATTTTTTTTTGTGTGTGTGTGTGTAATAATCCCAGAAGCACGAATTTTCACTCCTCTCCGAAGCTGTCTCTGAGACTCCCTTTCGGGTAGGGGATGTTAGGAGAGGGGCACATTCTTACAATGGAGGGATTTAACAGTTTGTACACACACACACGGAGATCCCGTCTTTCTTTCCTCCCTCTCCTTTTTTCCTCCACCTGCGGTTCCACCTTTTCAGGTAACTCCACGCAGACCCGTTTCCTTCCCTTTTAAGCTTTCGCCGGCAGTAAAAAACTGCGCCGGCGAGCTTCTCTCTCCCTGCGATGTTGCCGTAGCAGAAACCTCGTTCCTGCTGCACGGACAACTTCCTTTAGCAGCGTCTCGTCACCACCCGGCGCTCCCCGTCCAAACCGAGTTTATTTTATTCCTTCGAAGCGACTTTTGTATCGACTGCTTTTGCGGGGTGGGGGGGTATAGTGCGGTTTTGCAGCTTTTAGATATTTCGCAGCGATCCGGGAGCCCCTTCTCTTCCCCCCCCCCCGCCTCCTTAGCACTAACCGATGATGTCCTTTCAGCCGTGATCATATTTGTAATATTTGTTTTGGGGTGGGGGGACGGACGACTATTAGTTTTGTAATTAAAAAGGGGAAAAAAGAAAACGATGTTTTCCGTACGTCCTTCCGGTCTGTTTCAACGCTTGGCGAGAAAACGTAGAGCTTGAATGCAAGTTGTCGCGCGACCTCAAGGCTGTGGAGTTGGAAAAGGATCGGGAGGTGGAAGAACGCTGCTGAGGAAAGGATCAAGCGTTTGCCTTTTAAAAAATTTGCCGCAATTGCTCTTGTGATCTCCTCCTGGCACTCAGGAAATCTCTGAGCCCGCTGGGCAAATTTTGCTCAATGAGGTGGTCTGACTGTTCAGTACTTTGCCCATTTGGAAATAATAATAATAATAATAATAATAATAATAATAATAATAATAATAATAATAACAATAGCAGTGTTGAAGGAGGAAGTTGGGAAGAGTGCCACTCTATACCACTTCCTGTTTCAGCTCTATGTGCTTTTTTTTCAAGGCTTGGGTTAATTCTAACAGATCTGCATTTCGCCCAGATTGCTTACAAAGCTCCCTTTTTGCTTTTCCCTTTCCTTGGGTGGGTAGAGCTGATCCAGTGAAGCAGCGGGGAAACTCCCAAAAGTTTAAACAAAATAGAAAATTCCTTCCAGTAGCACCTTAGAGACCAACTGAGTTTGTTCTTGGTATGAGCTTTCGTGTGCATGCACACTTCTTCTTCCCAAAAGTTTGGCACCCTACACAAGGGGTTTATAAATTTCATTTCACTTTTAATTTGTGTTCCACCTTGAGGCGGTTTGCAAGCTGCAAAGAAAATAGGCGGCAAAGATCGTGCACGTTGTAGTAGTTGTAATAATAATAATAATTAATAATAATTTATTATTTATACCCCGCCCATCTGGCTGGGTTTCCCCAGCCACTCTGGGTGGCTTCCAGCAAAAATACTAGAATACAATAAGAAACTTAGTTGGTCTGTAAGGTGCTACTAGAAGGATTTTTTGATTTTATATTTTGTTTTGAATAATTCATCAAATATTAAAAGCTTCCCTAAATAGGGCTGCCTTCAGATGTCTTCTAAAAGTCAGGTAGTTGTTTATCTCCTTGACATCTGATGGCAGAGGGTGCCACCACTGAGGAGGCCCTCTGCCTGGTTCCCTGCAACCTCGCTTCTCGCAGGGAGGGAACCGCCAGAAGGCCCTCGGAGCTGGACCTCAGTGTCCGGGCTGAACGATGTAACAATCTGATCCGATACCGAAAGTCGTCACAGTAACTTTAAAATAAACAACTATCAAATAAAGCAATATTCGACAATCCATTAGAATACAGTAGTGAACGGTAAAATTAAATTATCCACAAATAATAATTGGAACAGCTCGCACTTGTCAGTTACAATAAAGAATGCCTAAACTATTCAGTTAAAATAACGGCAAGGCACAGAACATATGAAACCGTGTGAAATGATTAGATTGAGAAACAAAAGATACACAATTTAAAATATATATATATATATCCCTGAATTCCTCTCTTCCCAACTGGTTCAGCTGTTCGCCAAGTCACTGTTCCGATTCCTGTGAATCGGAACAGGCATTTTGAAATTTCAGGCGTTGCGGACCAAACCTTCCATGATTTATTAATGAATGGAATAAAACGTTTAACTTTTAGTAAGGAACCAGAAGTTTTTAGTTTAGGGATAACAGGTACAGAGTTACACACACACACACAAAAACAACAACCCCACAACTTCATGCCACGACTGCAGCGAGAATGATTAATAATAATAATAATAATAATAATAATAAATTTTTATTTATACCCCGCCCTTCCCAGCCAAAAACCGGGCTCAGGGCGGCTAACACTAATTAAAATCGCAGCAAAACATAAAAACAAGCAATTTAAAATACAGATTAAATACAAATTCAAAATGAAAACTGCAGTCTCATTTTCAAATAGCCCACCGATAAAAGAATGAAGCATAAGTATCAAACAGAAACCAGCCCAAAGGCCAGGTGGAACAGCTCCGTCTTGCAGGCCCTGCGGAAAGATGCCAAATCCCGCAGGGCCCTGGTCTCTTGTGAGATAGACTGTTCCACCAAGTCGGGGCCCATACTGAGAAATGCTCAGAAACTGAAAATATATAATGGGACACTCAGTGGACAATGGCAAAATGTGCAGGAGCAATAAGGAACCAAGAGAGGGGGAAAACTTTATAATAAAGGGGGGGAATTTGTGGACTATTTGAAATGTCATTATACACGTATAAACTCGCTAGCAGGATTAATTTAAACCAGGCATAGGCAAACTTGGCCCTCCAGCTGTTTTTGGGACTACAATTCCCATCATCCCTGACCACTGGTCCTGTTAGCTAGGGATCATGGGAGTCGTAGTCCCAGAACATCTGGAGGGCCAGAGTTTGCCTATCGCTGACATGAACCAAACACTTAAAATTAACATTAAAAAACAACTAGGGGATAAATTACGAATTGTAGGAGAGGCAGCGTTACGGACTTTAGAAAATGGTAAGAGACCGTAAAAGGAGTGCGAGTCGAAATAGATTTATTTGTTGGGAAACGATGGGTTCTTAACCCATTTCTGAAGAGTTGAAAAGTAAAATTTATGGGAAACTTTGCATCGGCCCGAGATATCAGAGGCGTCGTTCCAGTCAACAGACCTCACTCCCAGGTAAATTGGTGGAATCATAAATTACAGGAGTTACATAGTTTGGTACCAGGTCCAAATTTGGCATCTCTAAATAGGGCTGGGACTGACCTTTTGCCCAGAACCCCAGAAAGAGACCGGCTAATATTCAGGGTGGGAGATAACTTCTCCACGTGGAGCCTGTGTTCATCTGCATAAGTCTGCTTCCTTATGCAGCCCAAGGCGCACAGATAAATGATAGATAGATAGATAGTGACAGATAGATAGATAGATAGATAGATAGATAGCCTGCCTGCTAGATCTGGAATTGTAATGGGGGGGGGGAGGATACACACACCCCAAAATACCCAGCTTCCGTTTGGATGGCATCGCCATCCTTTAAAAAAGAAAGGAGGGATGGAGGAAGGAAGGAAGGATGAAAGGAAAGAGGGAGGGAGAGAAGCAAAGGAATGGAAGGAAAGAAAGGAAGGGACGGAAGGAGGAAAGGAAAGAGGGAGGGGGAAGGAAGGAGGGAGAGATGGAAGGAAGGATTAAAGTGAGGGAGGGGAGGAAGGAAATAGGGAGGGAAAAAGGGACGGAAGGGGAAGGAGGGAGGGAGGAAGGGAAGGGAAGGGAAGAAATGAAGGAGGGAAGGAAGGATGAAGAGGGAGGGAAAGAAGGAAGGATAGGGAGGGGAGGAAACGGACCGGAGGGACGGAGGCAGGGAGGGTGGAAGGAAGGAAAGAAAAAGAAAGACGACCCGCAGCAGAAGCAATCCCCCCCCCTCCAGTTGCCCCCCCAGGGGTCTAGGGCGGCAGAGGGGGAGGCGAGGAGGGCGTGGCTGTGATTTGCCCTCCCTCCCCCCTGGGCGCATGCGCCCTCCCGGCCGCTCCTCCCGGCGCCGGCTCTCATTGTTGGGCATCGGGTGACGCGCGGGCGTCGCGGGGCGAGGCTCGGGCGCCTTGTGGGTGCGGGGCGGCTGGCTCGGCTCCCCTCCTCCTTCTTCTCCTCCTTCCCTCCCTCCCTCTCTTTCTTTCTTTCTTTCCTTCTCTCCTCCTCCCTCCTTGCATGGGCTTGCAAACCAAAGAGGGGGGCTGGGCGAAGGGGCTGGGGCGCGCGCAAAGGCGGGCGGCATCTGGGGGCGGTGCGGAGGAGCCCCCCGAAAGCCGGCCGGGGTCCCAGGCTGGGGGGCCAGCAGGAGGAAGAGGAGGAGGAGGAAGGAGAGGGAGGAGGGGGTCGGGGGCAGGAGGAGGAGGAAGACCCGCCGCCTGCCATGCCAAGCGCCCTCTACCAGCTGGAGGGGGGCCCCGGCACCTGCTGCCCCCCTCCCGGCTTGGGCAGCCTGCTGCTGAACCCCACCGCCGGCTTCTTCGACCCCAACAACGGCATCCTTCCCCCCAAGGGAGATGCCCCGGAGCATCCCGCGCCGAAGGACCACCGGGCGGATGAGGATGCTGAGGATGGAGATGGAGACGGAGAGGACCCCTCGGCCGCGCTCCGCTTCGCCCTGGACCAGCTCTCCATCTTGGGCTTGGCCAAGGATGGGGAGGAGGAGGAGGTGGTGGAAGAGGAGGAGGAGGAGAAAGCGGCTAGAGGAAAGGCGGAGGAGGAGGGTAGAGGAGAGGAGGAGGAGAAGGAGGAGGAGGAGCAGCAGCAAGAGGACGCAAAGGATGGAGATCTTGGAGCGCTTCTGGACCAGGCAGAGGGGCTGGACCACTTTGCCTATGCCGGAGGAGGAGGAGGAACGGCGCTGCCACTCCTGGGCCCCGAGGGCGGCGGCGGCGGCGGCGGCAACATCAGCGCCCCGCCGGCCCCGCCCGAGATCTTCGGGGCTTTCCCGGCCCACTTGGGGCACCCCCACGCCCCGCAGCCCCCCCTGCTGGCCGGGCACCTGGGCAGCATCGGCAGCCGCAAGAGGAGCGTCAACATGACCGAGTGCGTCTCCGTGCCCAGCTCGGAGCATGTGGCTGAAATCGTGGGGAGGCAAGGTAAATCCATAGAAGCTGCAATTGATGGGCAACCCTGGGGGTGGGGGTCGGGGGGGTGGGGGAAAATGCCGGTTTGCTGCTTTGCCCACCTTGAACAGGAGCCCGGCAGGTAAGGAGCAAAGGGGAGACAACTTTCCGAAATGCGCAGGTAACAATTTTATTATCTATGCCCCACCCACCCACCCAAGACGCCCACTTAGTCAAACTCACCTGTGTGTTTCCTTTGGGGGGGGTCATTATTATTATTATTGCATGGGGGGGCTGTGTTTTCAGTGCGGCCTCTCTCTCTCGCTCGCTCCTTAACTTTCTTTCAACCAAGAAATAAAATGAGCATCTTTTAGGCAGCGCCTTACGAAGGAAAATCTCAAGGATAGAGCCATTTCTCTCTCTCTCTTGGAAATGGGGTTTTCGTGGAGGGAGGTGTGGAATTAGAGGACAGGCATGCCTGGGGGGCAGGGAAACATATCGGGGAGCTAAGCTAGAGGACACCCCTCGTCCAAAAAAACAGCCTAACCTAAATATATGTTTACCGTTTTCAACGTAGGATGGAAATTGGGGAAGGGGGGGGGGTTTACGTCTCTGTGACTTCCTCCCCCCCCAAAAAAAATACCCCCACCAAATTGCTTACCACCTGAGTTTATAAATGCAGACCTATAAGAGATTTTTCTCACAGATTTCAAGGCCTCAAAAGATCCCCCAAGCCAGGAACTGCCTTAAACTCTCATTTCTGCTTGGGGGTGACTGGGGGGTGGAGGTGGGAACCCCACACAAACCCCAAATCCTTTTGTTCTTCTGTATCCTAGGAGCAGCGAGAAGGGAAGGAAGTTTGAGAAGTGCTTGACTTTTTTTCCATCCCAAAGCGAAATAAAATCAGTGTCTCCTTTATATCTTCCCCTTGCTTTTATAATTCGTAGAGAGACACAGAGAGAGAGAGATAGTTTAGGGATCTATGGTATTGGAAGGGGGCGTCCCTCCTCTCTGGGAGACCCATGTCAGCCTGTGGGCAAGGTTTGCCTCACTTTGCAGAGCAACACGACCCGGGTAAAACTGTCGAACCCTTTGAGCCTTCCACCGAAATTAAAATTTTTAAAAAATAATAATGGGTTGAGTCCAACCAAGCTCTGCTCAGGGTCGATGGGCCTGGAACGAACGGGCCTGAATTTCAGTGGGCTTACTCTGAGTAGCACTGACTTTGCCATCAGTCGTTTCCCTCACCCCCCCCAAAAAAAACCTCCCAAAATTCTTGATGGACCTCTGCGTTGCCATTTGTTCTCTGGGCAACTTTCTTTCTCGTGTTTTGAGATGCGCTTCCAAACTTCACCTTTTCAAAACGAAACCCCTCTTTAAAAAAAAAAAAAAAAAAAAAACTCACTCGCTTATCAAACCTTTATTAGGCATTTACATGTAAAATCGCGAGAGAAAGAATCACATACAGGAACTTTAAAATATATATACACAAAGAAACAACAATTAAACTCGTAGGCTGATTGTATGTGTGTATTAGTAAAGTCTAGAATTTCCTCCTATTAAAGTACTCCTTGAAGCACTGCTGCCAAAAACTCGGCTACCCCCTGCAGTCACCCCTTGGTCAACACCAACGTGTTTTTGATTCCCTGCTTGGAAAAGGAAGATAGAATTTAAAAAACGGCCTAGAAAAGAGAGTAGGTCAAATATTAAACCGCCGCCCCTTTGCTTCTTTTTTTTTGCAAAAAAATAAAATACAGATGAAAGCAAACCTGCTTTAGTTTTTGCAAAAAAGCTGAATGGAACAATATTGCACCCTTCCTGTTTTAAGCATGGAACCGGTTGTGACGTGCAATTCTCGCCCCACGCCCCCCCCCCAAGCATTTCCCCAAATCTCTATGTATCTTAAGGCAGGCCTTTCCATAAACTGCAACCTTCCCTTCCTTTGTCCCTCCAGCTCTCCATCCTTAAGTGGCCTGAGCTCCTGTGCAGCTGTTCCTGAATTTCCAACTGGGTTTTGGTTGGGTGTTTTTAAATTTTTTTATTTCCCCCCTAACGTTTATTTTTTTGGGTGGGGGCTGTGCATCTCTCAAATCCTCCCCCCCCCCTTTGTTTAATCTCCGCTTTGTTCCCTTTGTGAGACGAGCATGCTGTCTCGAACGCAGTGACATCACGGTCCCTGCTTCCGATTGGGCCGTTCCGGGATCACACACCCCCTCACCCCGCCCCCTAGACCACGCCCACCTTAAATTTAGACCATGCTCCTATGCCCAGCTTCAATTTTTTTTTGCACAGAAGGGGGGGACGGGACATGCATTGGGGTCAGTGCCAGATTTAACGTCTAAGCTAAACAAGCTAGAGCTTAGAGCCCCACTCTCTTGGGGGGTGGGATTTAAAGGGAAAAAACACCTGGATGTATATTTCCAAAATATAAGATAAAAAAACAAATAAATACAGCAATAATGTTTTGTGTTTGTAGGCTCCTAGGATGTCAGTGTTATTATTGCATGTTATAGCACGTTTCTAGAGACTAGATTATGAGTCTTTTTCAATTGTGTTCCTAAAGGAACTTTTGCTAAATTGCCAAACGCCAAATGAGTTTGCATTATTAAGTTTGTCATGAATAAAAAATTCATTTCAAGTTAGAGTTTAATAAAAAATATTAATAAGAATTTATTAGATTTTCAAAATTAAGCAAATTACAAATACACACAGCACACATAAAACAACACAATACACACAAAACAACACAATTAATTAAAAATCCCTCACTTTAAAATCCTAAACTTGGGACTTCCTCGCAACCTTAATTATGTGTTCATTTCTAATCTTCTTCAGTAACTTTGTAACATTGTAAAATCTAGTTTCTTACTTCTAATCTTAGCCTTACAATTATAATCAACGTATCTTAAATCATACAATTTGTTCTTATCAAATAAAACATCAAGTTCCAAATCTTAAACTTCTTATATCCTTTCTCCTCTTAACTTAGTAAAGCTGTTGCTCTTGTTACTTCTGATTCCAACTTGCAAAAAATATATAAATCGACACATTTTAACCAAAACCTAAATATTTCTCCCATTCTCAAATTCCAAGTTAGAGCTTAATAATTATCTACTATTAATATACTTCGTCTTAATTGTATTCCACTATTAATATACTTCTTAATTGTATTTCAGTTCAACCATTACTTTGATAAAATACGTGTTTTGTTATGTGCAAATGGCTTGAGATACCTATGAGGTCCATCAATATAGCATATATTCAACACAAAAAAACAGCGACAATTTGTTGTTGGCAAAGGACAGCTGGACATAGAAAGGGCCCCATTGCCTTCAGGAGCTGAGGGCCGCATCAAACCTCAATCCGGCCCTGGCCGCAGTAGTGACATACATAAATAACCGTTTTTGACAGCTGGGTATTTCGTTCTGAATTATCCCCAACACAAAAAGGACTCTGGTTTTCTTTGGGAAAGTACTTAAAAATATTTATTTCGACCGAGGGCTAACATTTCGGCCGTTTCTCTCCCCCTTCCTCCTTTCCGCCCGGCTCCAGGGTGCAAGATCAAAGCGTTGCGGGCCAAAACCAACACCTACATCAAGACCCCCGTGCGAGGGGAGGACCCGGTCTTCATCGTGACGGGGAGGAAGGAGGACGTCGAAATGGCCAAGGGCGAGATCCTCTCGGCCGCCGAGCATTTCTCCATGATCCGAGCCACGCGGAACAAAGCCGGCGGCACGGGGGGCTCGGCCCTGGGGCCCCCCAACCTCCCGGGCCAGACGACCATCCAGGTGCGCGTCCCTTACCGAGTGGTGGGCCTGGTCGTGGGTCCCAAGGGGGCCACCATCAAACGGATCCAGCAGCAGACCCACACGTACATCGTCACCCCAAGCCGGGACAAGGAGCCCGTCTTCGAGGTGACCGGCATGCCCGAGAACGTCGACCGGGCGAGGGAGGAGATCGAGGCCCACATCACCATGCGCACCGGATCCTTCGTCGACCTCAACGCCGAAAACGACTTCCACTCCAACGGCACCGACGTCTGTCTGGACCTCCTGTCCGGAGGCCCCTCCGGCCTGTGGTCGAAAGCCCCCAACCCGGCCCGCCGCGCCCTCCCCGGCCTCCGCAGCGAGGCTCCCCCGGCGGAGACCTATTTCGGCGGCCCTGTTTCCGACGGAGCCCCCGGCAGCCCGTTCGGCTCCGGCGGCTTCCCCTTCAGCGACGCCCCTGCCGGCGCACTGGGCTCGGACGACGGCGACTTTGCCTTGGACTTCCTCCCCTTGGAGCTGGCGGCGGCGCCCGCCCGCATCTGGTCTCCGTTCGAGCCCCCCGCCGACCCGCACCAGGCCTTCAGCCGGTCTTCCTCCTCGTCGCACAGCGGCGCTTCCCAGCGGCGCAAGAGCACACCCCGGCATTCGCCCACCTTCCCAGAGGCCTCGGCGGCCCTGGAGCACCCCCTCGCCCGCCGTATCCCCAGCGACCCGGTCAGCGCCCTCCCCTGGCTTCCGCCGCCCCCACAGGGCTCCCTCTCGTCGTTCTCCAGCAGCACGGGCTACTCCTCTTCGTCGTCGCTGCCCGGGAGCCTCTCGGCCGCCTCGGGGTCCCCCACCGACTCCACCGGATCCGAGGGCCCCCGCAAGCCTTCCCGCGAGTGCATGGTTTGCTTCGAGAGCGAGGTGATCGCCGCGCTGGTGCCCTGCGGCCACAACCTCTTCTGCATGGAGTGCGCCATGCGAATCTGCGGCCGCTCCGATCCTGAGTGCCCCGCCTGCCACACGCCCGCCACGCAAGCCATCCACATTTTCTCGTAGGCGCGGGGGGGGCGGGTTTTTCCCACCACCCCACTTTACGAAAACACGGCCGGCTTTTTGTGAACTTCAAAACTCGTTTCTATCAACCTTTTTTTATATATATATATAAAAAAGAAGCACACACAAACACGGCGGGGAGGGGAAGGGGCGCCCGAAACGCACCCGTAATTTACGCCTTCGCTGCGTAACAAGCAAGATTTGGAGGTGGGCGGGAGGGGGACGGAATGAATTCGGGGGAGCGGGAGGGCGGGTGGTAAGAGCGCCGCGCAGATTTCGAGAGCTGGGCCGGCGGAAATATATTTTGAAACCATATTGTTTACAGGATAGCTTTAAACTCTCAATCCGGGCGCGACCTTTTTTCTCCAAATAGCAGTATTTTCTTTCTCTCTTTCTTTCTTTTTACAAACAAACCGAGTGAAAACCGAGGTCCGCATGAACTTTGAAAGGGGCCGCGGTGGTCTGTTTTGTTGTTCTTTAATCAAGAACACCGTCTATTAATATTTTTGCATATACAATTTTTTTTTGGGGGGGGGGTCGCCCTGCGGTTCCGGGTTTGTGGATTGCGTCCGGCTCAGTTCTGCAGAACTGCTGCCAATGGGCCAAATTCACAACCGTGCATTTAAAGCAGAACAGCACCACTTTGAACACTCCTGAGGATTCTGGGAAGTATAGTTTCAAGGCGCTGAGAGTTGCTAGGAGACCCGCACCCCGCTGCCCTCTTGGCGCTACAGTTCCCAGCGTAGTTTAGCAACCAGCTCTTCTTCCCAGGGAGCTCTGGGAATTGTAGTTTACTCCGAGGGGGGCTGGGGGGAGGTCTCCTCACCACTCTCGGCGCCCTGAACAAACTACGCTTCCCAGGACTTTATGGTGCCGCAAATGTCCCCCGGCCATGCCCACGGATCGCAATGGGTCTACTCTGTGTAAATGCCCGATCCGTCTACCTTCCTTAGTCGTATGCAGAGTAAACCCATTCAGTGGGTTTAAATTGCATCAAACTGTTTATTTTTTGCAATGACCCTTCTCCAGTTATGGCTAACACTAGAGCTCAGACATATTTAGGTGGACATGCATATGTAATTTTTGTTGGTAAGACAAATAAACCCCCGCTGTCCCCCCTCCAAAAAAAAAATCCATGCAAAGAGAAGTGGGGGGGGGTGTCATTTGGGGGTTCACCACGGTCGAAAAAAAATGGGGAGAATCGCCCATGATGCCAATTTCAGTCACAAATACGCACACACAGAAAGGAAAAATTGCCTCTATTCAGGGTTAGACCCATTGAAACGAATGAATCCATTGATTTCACTGGGCCTACTCGAGAGTAGGGGCTTGTTACACCCCCATTATCTCTCGATTTTTCTTTTTTTCTTGGCCTGGTTGTTGTTGTTTTTTTAAAAAGAAAACTTATTTTTTACTTCTGTGTATATGTAGGGAATTTCTAGGGGAGAATAATTTACTTTATTGAATAAATTTTAAGAACTAAAATATATTTTATTTTTTAAAGAAAGTGGGGAGTGGGGGGGGGCTTGGGGAGGGGGCCGGAGCTTTAACCGGATCGTGGCTAAAGTTCACATATATATATTTGGTGATCGCACTTGCCGATTATGAGAATTGTATGCAGAGATTTATTTTTTTGAACTTTCAGAGCCTTCTTAAATAATAAGAATAAAATAATAAGAGGAATGAAGACTTTTTTTTTTTTTGCTACCAATGAAGAGCTTGCGTCGTGCGGCCGGGGGGGGGCGGGGTCTGGGCGTTACTGTGGGAAAACTTTCAAAGTTTAATCGTGTACAGCTGAAACTCGAAAAATTAGAATATCGTGGGAAGGTTCGTTTCTTCCAGTAATTCAACTTAAAAGGCGAAACTAATATATGAGATAGACTCACAACATGCAAAGCGAGATATGCCAAGCCTTTATTTGTTATAATTGTGATTATTATGGCATACAGCAATGAGAACCCCAAATTTTTAATCTCAACTTTGGGTTTTTCATCAGCTGTGCGCCATAATCATCACAATTATAACAAGCAAAGGCTTGACGTATCTCGCTTTACATTTATAGGTTATGTAGCCGTGTTGGTCTGCCATAGTCAAAATAAAATAAAATTAAAAATCCCTTCCAGTAGCACCTTAGAGACCAACTAAGTTTGTTCTTGGTATGAGCTTTCATGTGCATGTATCTGAAGAAATGTTCACCTTAACAGATTAGAGAACTGGGCCAAAGCAAACAAGATGAATTTTAACAAGGAGAAATGTAAAGTACTACACTTGGGCAAAAATAAATAAATGAAAGGCACAACTACAGGATGGGTGACACCTGGCTTGAGAGCAGTACATGTGAAAAGGATCTAGGAGTCTTGGTAGACCACAAACTTGACATGAGTCAACAGGGTGATGCAGCAGCTAAAAAAGCCAATGCAATTCTGGGCTGCATCAATAGGAGTATAGCATCTAGATCAAGGGAAGTAATAGTACCACTATATTCTGCTCTGGTCAGACCTCACCTGGAATACTGTGTCCAGTTCTGGGCACCACAGTTCAAGAAGGATACTGACAAGCTGGAACGTGTCCAGAGGAGGGCAACCAAAATGGTCCAAGGCCTGGAAACGATGCCTTAGGAGGAACGGTTTAGGGAGCTGGGTATGTTTAGCCTGGAGAAGAGGAGGTTAAGGGGTGATAGGATAGCCATGTTCAAATATATCAAAGGATGTCATCTAGAGGAGGGAGAAAGGTTGTTTTCTGCTGCTCCAGAGAAGCGGACACGGGGCAATGGATTCAAACTACAAGAAAGAAGATTCCACCTAAGCATGAGGACGAACTTCCTGACAGTAAGAGCTGTTGGACAGTGGGATTTGCTGCCAAGGAGTGTGGTGGAGTCTCCTTCTTTGGAGGTCTTGAAGCGGAGGCTTGACAGCCATCTGTCAGGAATGCTTTGATGGTGTTTCCTGCTTGGCAGGGGGTTGGACTGGATGGCCCTTGGGGTCTCTTCCAACCATATGATTCTATGATTCTATGAACTTAGTTGGTCTCTAAGGTGCTACTGGAAACAATTTTTTATTCTCTCTTTGCATGTCATGAGTCTGGGCAGCGAGTGCCAGTATCCCAGTTTTAAGAAACTTTCCCTTCCCACAAATCAAAGCATGTAACTCATAAATCGCCGGCAGTGACCCAGGCGGCTGGGTAGACCTCGAAGGGTCGTCGGTAGGAGACGCATTCGCACAACTTTGAGCTTCTTGGAGGGAAGGCGGGCTGCGAACCTTAGAATTAAGTAACGTGAAACATTCCTTTTTCATTTTGTAAAATTTATGGGTGTAAAACACACACACATACACACGACCTCAGAGAATTTTCACGAAAAGATAAAAACAAGGGAAAAATGACAACCCTACTTTAAAACTGTCGGGATGTTTCATGCTCTCGTTCCTTGGAGGTTGGGTGGCTGTCAATAACGGGTGTTTTGGCTGAGATCCCTGCCTCGCGGGGTGGGGCTGGATGACCTCTGGGGGTCCCGCCCGACTCTGTGATTCCTCAATATCCATCGCCAATAAACAGAGCACTGACAGCATAAAGGCATTCTCGCCTGCTCCTCACCTGTGGGCCAAGGGAGGTGCGTTTGTTACCCTATCTCTCCACCCACTATATGCAATAAAAATGCTTCTGTTTTTAAAACAAAAACAAAAAAGGTGTTTTCAAACATTTTCCTTAACTCATTATATATCATTTCCCAGAAAGGTTTTACCTCCTTACATGTCCACCACATAGGGTAAAAAGTACATTCCTGTTCCTTGCATTTCCAACATTCATTTTTTTCGTCCTACACATTTTGGCCAGTTAAACTGGTGCCCCAGTTCATGACTCAATAGGGATTCGACCCCTGCTCTCTCCCAGTTCAATTTCATGACTCAATAGGGATTTGAACCCTGCTCTCTCCCAGGTCCCCGTCCGGCACTCTAACCACTGCACGGCGCTGCTTCTCGGCAATACTCTCCCAAGACGACAGGCTCCCTGCCCCAAGGACATTGCAGTTAGAGATTCTGACACAGGGGAGGCTGGAAATTAAAAAAAAATACTTCTTTTTTTTAATCCATGCTGCCGAGATTAAAATGCACCTGGGTCCCTTTGGTAAGTTGGCAACCCTAATAAGCAGCGGCACTGCGGCCAACGTGTGCATGTGGCAACCTCATAAGTTAATGTCTGTTAAAAATGTCTTATATAAAAAAAAATACCCCGTCATAATTAATGGATTTTAGGAATGCGGAGACCTGCTCATCTCCTTTCCTACCAGCAGAGGGCGGCTGTGGAGAATAAAACGTGGGTTTCGAATAAATCTGAAATTATTACCCAGACCTGAACTTGAACTTGATCACTCAACCTCGGCTTTTGAATTTTGCCAATAAAGTCATACAGAAAAGACCCTGCGTTTGCTGTCTCCTATTCCAGGTAAGACTTGCCCAAATATCTTCGCCAGGGATCGCTTTAACCTACCGTTTAATTATTTTAATTCTTTTTCTTAAAACTGCCTCGAGGTGGTGTTGTTGTTTTTTTTAAAAGAGAGTGGTGCCCAAATTGTACAAAACGAAATAATAATAAGAACAGGGATAGCTGAAGGCGTGATTTTTTTTTTTGTTTCGACCAGTTTCTAATTTTACCGGTTTCAAATTCAGCCCTCCGCACTCAGATTGCAATTTTCTCTTCCTTTGCTTCCTTCCTCGAGGAAGTTCCTGAGGTTTGTATCCAATTTTAGCACGGGTGTTTCTAAAATCACTTCCCCGACATAATAAATTATAGAGGTGAAACTCGAAAAATTAGAATATCGTGGAAAAGTCCATTTATGTAAGCAATTGTTTTCATTAGCTACTGGAGTTTAATATATGAGATAGACTCATGACATGCAAAGCGAGATACGTCAAGCCTTTGCTTGTTATCATTGTGATGATTATGGCGTACAGCTGATGAAAACCCCAAAGTTGAGATTGTTAATTTGGGGTTCTCATCAGCTCTATGCCATAATCATCGCAATTATAACAAATAAAGGCTTGACACATCTCGCTTTGCATGTCATGAGTCTATCTCGTCTATTAGTTTCACCTTTTAAGTTGAATTACTGAAAGAAATGAACCTTTCCATGATACTCTCATTTTTCGAGTTTCACTTGTAGAGTTGGAAGGGACCCCCGGCGGTCATCTAGCCCAACCCCCTGCAATGAATTTGAACGTGTCCAGAGGAGGGCAACCAAAATGGTCCAAGGTCCTGGATCGCCAAAGAAAGAAGAAGAAGAATTACATAATTCATTGGTTTTGTATAATTTGTAGGCTGCTTGATTTTGGTGGGGGGGGTGGTGGAACCTTGAAGCAGTTTACATAAAGATGAAATGATAAAATCTATTTTTTAAAAAAAACATCAACCCTACTTTAATGCTGTCAAAAAGGCGGCGGAGGTTTGTTAAGCAGAGGTTGGATGGACATCTGTCCTGGGTGCTTTAGCCATGATTCCTGCATTGCAGGGGGTTGGACTGGATGGCCTCCGGGGGTCCCCTTCCAACACTAAAGATCCTCTGATTCTCTGACCAGCTAAGCCCCCGTGCTCTGAGCATGGCTGGTGCCGTTTGCCATCTTCTGTCACATCTCCACGAGCCCCAGTGACCTGATTCCGTTTTTTGCGGAGAGAGAGGCAGCGTACCCACCTTACCGAATCTTTCGAGGTCACCCGAACGAGGCTGCTCTCCCTGCAAACGGCGTGCGTTTACGCAACGTGAATCGGGGCAGCGGCCAGGCCGCGGGCAGCTTGGGGTTGGCGCTGACGCCAATAATGAGGATAATTCGAGGGTGGGAACGTGGAGTTCTGGTCCAAATCTCTGCCTTGCACTCACCTCCTTTCCCCCTGCCCTCATCTCTCTAATTGTCCTGAGTCACCTATGGCCATTGATGGATCCCCGGTTGCCGTGGCAATAGATGAATAGGGACCAAAGATTGGCCATGGGAAAACGGAGCGAGGAAAAGGACGTTTAATGTTTTGTTATTATTATTTTCCATCTATCTATATTTGTTGCACCGGAGACGAAGCCATTTGGTAGCAAATAAGAAAACGCTTTGAATGGGCGGCAGGCTTCTTTTTCATGCCTCGGAGGCAGGCAGGGGGTCCACGAGGGATAAAATAAAATAAACAAAAATTACAGGGTGGGGGGCGTCCTCAAGGTATTGTGCGAAGGGTGTGTTTGTGTGTGTGCTTTTCGAGGAGAGAAAGGAGCACCGCTTATTGTCCTGCCAGGCAGAACAAACGAAATGATGTTGTGGGTTTGTAGGACACCAGTTGGTCTTTGTTGTTATTTTTGTGTGTGTGTGTGCGTGAGCCGGGAGGTGAATTGGTTTTCGTTCGAAATGTGTGTCGAGGAGGAGGAGGGGGCGGCGGGAAAAGCTCTGGGCCGCTGCCCACCCCACAACCGGAGGTGGTGGAACCTCCATGGCCAGGAGCAATCTACCCCTGTTGGCCCTGTCCACTCAGAGCAAGCAGCAGAGGGGCGGACCCGAGCCCAGTCGTGGTCAGGCCATCGCGGCAGGTGGCAGGCTCTGGTTTCCGCCTGGGAGCGCAGGCTGGTCTGTTAGGGCCTCCTGGCCCCTAACTGTGCCCCTGAAGGACCAGGTGTGCAGCCTGGGGGTCATTTTGGACTCACAGCTGTCCATGGAGGCGCAGGTCAGTTCTGTGTCCAGGGCAGCTCCATCTGGGACGCAGGATGAGACCCTCCCTGCCCACAGACTGTCCGGCCAGAGTGGTGCATGCTCTGGTTATCTCCTGCTTGGACTACTGCCATGCGCTCTCCGTGGGGCTACCTTTGAAGGTGACCCGGAAACTGCAACTAATCCAGAATGCAGCAGCTAGACTGGGGACTGGGAGCGGCCGCCGAGACCATATAACACCGGTCCTGAAAGACCTCCATTGGCTCCCAGGACGTTTCCGAGCACAATTCGAAATGTTGGCGCTCACCTTGAAAGCCCAAAACGGCCCAGAATACCCGAAGGAGCGTCTCCACCCCCATCGTCCAGCCCGGACACTGAGGTCCAGCTCCGAGGGCCTTCTGGCAGTTCCCTCCCTGCGAGAAGTGAAGCTACAGAGGGGCGAGGGAGCCTGAGAATCACTAGTCCTTTAGTCGTGTCCGACTCTTCGTGACCCCATGGACCAGAGCACGCCAGGCCCTCCTGTCTTCCGCTGCCTCCCGCAGTTTGGCCAAACTCATGCCAGTCGCTTCGAGAACACTGTCCCACCATCTCGTCCTCTGCCGTCCCCTTCTCCTTGTGCCCTCCATCTTTCCCAACATCAGGGTCTTTTCCAGGGAGTCTTCTCTTCTCAGGAGGTGGCCAAAGTACTGGAGCCTCAACTTCAGGATCTGTCCTTCTAGTGAGCACTCAGGGCTGATTTCCTTCAGAATGGATAGGTTTGATCTTCTTGCAGTCCATGGGACTCTCAAGAGTCCCCTCCAGCACCATAATTCAAAAGCATCCATTCTTCGGCGATCGGTCTTCTTTATGGTCCAGCTCTCACTTCCGTACATTACTACTGGGAAAACCATAGCTTTAACTATATGGACCTTTGTCGGCAAGGTGACGTCTCCGCTTTTTAAGATGCTGTCTAGGTTTGTCATTGCTTTCCTCCCAAGAAGCAGGCGTCTTCTAATTTCGTGACTGCTGTCACCATCTGCAGTGATCGTGGAGCCCAAGAAAGTCAAATCTCTCATGGGACTCTCAAGAGTCTCCTCCAGCACCAGAATTCAAAAGCATCCATTCTTTGGCGATCAGCCTTCTTGATGGTCCAGCTCTCACCTCCATACATCACTGAAAATACCTACCCAGCGGGATATCTCAAAAAGGGCATTGTGGGCATTGTTCCATGCTCAGCCGCCAAAGGATGAGGGAAATTCCCTTGCAAAATTTGCGTGGGTCTTGTCCGGCCTTCATTCACGGCCCTCCAAAATGGACACCAAGGTTTTATTTTGGGGAGGAACAGAAGGACGGCCTCCCCAACATTTTCCCCGTTGCCTGGCGATCCTTCGATCCCAAATTCTCCGCAGCGTTTTCCCCCATCCGTGGCTTTCAAAACCTTCGCCAGCCTTTCGGGGGGGTTTCTCCGTCTGGGGGTTCTCCCCACGTGCCGTGTGCCCCCCCAAGAAGAAACAACAAGGTGAGAGTATATTGGGATATGATATATCATGAGTTAAGAAAAATGTTGAAATATAATTTTGTAAAGAAACCTGAAGCCTTTTTACTAGGTATTATACGTACAGACATTGAAAAAAAGGACATTAAGCTTTTCGAATACGCAGTGACTGCAGCTAGGATTTTGCTAGCACAAAGGTGGAAACAAGAAGAATCACCGACGAAAGAAGAATGGACAGTGAAATTGATGGAATATGCAGAACTCGATAAAATGACGGGAAGAATCCGGGAACAGCGGGACCAGAAATCCATCAAAGACTGGTTAAAGTTTACGAACTATTTGAAAGACAAAACAAAATAGGAAATTCTTTCCAGTAGCACCTTAGAGACCAACTGAGTTTGTTCTTGGTATGAGCTTTGTATCTGAAGAAGTGTGCATGCACACGAAAGCTCATACCAAGAACAAACTCAGTTGGTCTCTAAGGTGCTACTGGAAAGAATTTCCTATTTTGTTTCGACTATGGCAGACCAACACGGCTACCCACCTGTAACTGGAACTATTTGAAAGACAATTTGCAATTGAATACGCTAATAGGACTTCAAGAAGTTTTGTGGTTCATGTGTAGAAATATTATTGTTAAGTATGGTAGTTGGAGTATGCATGAGATTTACGATAACGTAAGCAATGGTAGACTAAAGAAGTATAATACTAAGATATAATTTCGAAAGCCATGTGGAAGGTCTGAGGGAAGTCACGGCTACGTTAGCCAAAACTGGAAAATGTATGTGAATGTATGTTTGATTTTCTTGTTGTGGTATAGTATAAAATAATAAAAATTATTGTAAAAAAGAAGAAACGACAACAACGCCCCACCCTGTGATAAGCAGCAGAACCACACCCTTTTAAAGAACCACTTTGGAGATGGGCTGTCAGGCCCCATCGATCAGCGCCGAACTCCCTCCGCCATCTTTCCCCCTCAATGAGCTGATCTCTTCCGACGTGCCATGGCTGCGGGAAGAGGGGCTCTCCGCCTGAGCCCGGCGTGGCTTGGCGGAGGAGCAGGGGGGGGCGCCGTTGCTCTGCCAGGCCGCGGGGGGCTAATGCATCCTGACAAGGAGTGTGGTGTCAGCAGACAAGTTCCCCCCGCCCTGCTATCTCCACCACCTTCCCCGGGGTGAAGGCGAGGGCCAGGGCGGACGTTCTCGTGGCACACCCGAATTCCGGCGAAGAAACACCGGCCATTTTTCCATGGAACCTACCACTATCACTCTTATGCTTCACTGTATTATTATTATTATTATTATTATTATTATTATTATTATTAGGAACTGTGTTGCAACAGAAACATAAAGATCTGCCTTGCACTCAATCCATCCCCTCCAACGTTTCTCCCCTGAAAATAGGGACGTCCTATTCCATGCCCTCCAACGTTTCTCCCCTGAAAATAGGGACGTCCTATTGCATCCCCTCCAACGTTTCTCCTGTCATGGTGTGTATTGGCTAGTGCCTACGATTCTTCCTCTGACTCTGCGGGTTTTTCCTGCCTGCTGAATGTTTTTTGGCTGTTATTATCTTGGGCCAGATATCCGCAATAAACATTAACTGGCTGCGTTGCCAAATAACTAGGTTGACCCGACTACCTCTGCTTGGAAAGTCCCGTTTAACAACACAAGATGCATTTTAATCCTGACAGTCCTCCAGCCCGTTTTGTTTTTTTAAATTATTTTTACCCTGCTTGTGCAGGGCTTCTCCGTTCGGGGAAGAAAGAGACCCTAAATTCAGCTTTTGAGGATTTTCACGCCCGGCATGCATTCGAGTCCCATTTCTGGCCTATTAAACTGTCTCTTCCACGAGTAACCATGCAACTTTAATGGCTCGTACTTGCTGAAATATTCATGGCGTCATCAGAGCAAAGGAATGTTTAAGTTGCACGAAAAGCTTTCTGCTATTCTCCCCCTCCCTTTTTGCATGAATTATTTCACCCTGCAAATTTTTAACAAGGATCCCGTTGCGGCAGAGAAACGGGGAGGTGGTGGTATGTGGGGAACGGCAAGGTGCGTTTTCGAAAAGGGATGGCGCCGTTACATTAGAGTACAGTTCCATGCATGTAATCACAGAATCTTAAGAGTTGGAAGGGACCCCCAGAGGTCATCTAGTCCAACCCTCTGCAACGCGGGGAATCTCGACCAAAGCACCCAGTGTGGTGTAGTGGTTAAGAGCGGTGGGCTCGTAATCTGGTGAACCGGGTTCGCGTCTCCGCTCCTCCACATGCAGCATGGGTTTCTGAAAAATAAGTCATGTCAGACCAATCTGATCTCATTTTTTTTGACAGAATTACAAGCCTGGTAGATGAAGGGAATGCTGTGGATGTAGCCTATCTTGATTTCAGCAAGGCCTTTGACAAGGTGCCCCATGATATTCTCGTAAAGAAGCTGGTAAAATGCGGACTAGACAATGCTACCATTCAGTGGATTTGTAACTGGCTGACTGACCGAACCCAAAGGGTGCTCATCAATGGCTCCTCTTCATCCTGGAGAGAAGTGACTAGTGGGGTGCCACAGGGTTCTGTCTTGGGCCCAGTCTTATTCAACATCTTCATCAATGACTTGGATGACGGGCTTGAGGGCATCCTGATCAAGTTTGCAGATGGCACCAAATTGGGAGGGGTGGCTAATACCCCAGAGGACAGGATCAAAATGACCTTAACAGATTAGAGAACTGGGCCAGAGCAAACAAGATGAATTTTAACAAGGAGAAATGTAAAGTACTACACTTGGGCAAAAAAAAAAAAATGAAAGGCACAAATACAGGATGGGTGACACCTGCCTTGAGAGCAGTACATGTGAAAAGGATCTAGGAGTCTTGGTAGACCAGAAACTTGACATGAGTCAACAGTGTGATGCGGCAGCTAAAAAAGCCAATGCAATTCTGGGCTGCATCAATAGGAGTATAGCATCTAGATCAAGGGAAGTAATAGTACAACTATATTCTGCTCTGGTCAGACCTCACCTGGAATACTGTGTCCAGTTCTGGGCATCCCAGTTCAAGAAGGATACTGAGAAGCTGGAACGTGTCCAGAGGAGGGCAACCAAAATGGTCAAAGGCCTGGAAACAATGCCTTATGAGGAACGGCTTAGGGAGCTGGGTATGTTTAGCCTGGAGAAGAGACGGTTAAGGGGTGATATGATAGCCATGTTCAAATATATCAAAGGATGTCATATAGAGGAGGGAGAAAGGTTGTTTTCTGCTGCTCCAGAGAAGCGGACACGGGGCAATGGATTCAAACTACAAGAAAGAAGATTCCACCTAAACATTAGGAAGAACTTCCTGACAGTAAGAGCTGTTGGACAGTGGGATTTGCTGCCAAGGAGTGTGGTGGAGTCTCCTTCTTTGGAGGTCTTGAAGCGGAGGCTTGACAGCCGTCCGTCAGGAATGCTTTGATGGTGTCTCCTGCTTGGCAAGGGGTTGGACTGGATGGCCCTTGGGGTCTCTTCCAACTCTAGGATTCTGTGATTCTGTGATTCTATAAGTTCTTCCTGATGTTGAGTCAGAATCTCCTTTCTCGTAACTTGAAGCCATGGGTTCGAGTTCTAAACACCAGAGCAGACATTCCGGGGTCAAATCAGAAACCGAGACGGCTTCTTTAAATCCAGGACTGTCCCTGGAAAATAGGATCTGGGGGGGGGGGCAGAGGGGACCACTGCCCCTAGGATCGGACTCCTATGCCAGGGGGGCATCTGCCCTCTTTGCCAACCCCTTGTGCATCTACTCCCCCCCCATGCGTTTCCTGTACGCATTATCAGCCAAACCACGAAACAATGCGCCGCGCACTCATCCTCGAAGCATCCTTAACCGTTGCTGAGCCACAAGAGTTTGAGATCTTTGTGGGGTTGTGCGATGGGAGCATGTTTTGCAGGGGGGGGGAGAGCCAAGAGGGTTTGCCAGCCACCCCCCCCTCCCGACACCGGAAAGCTCTTTGCCAGCGTCTCGGGCCTAATGGAAAAGTCGTGTCGGATTAGCCCAGCCGCGGTGAGGGCCCCATCTGCCTGCTTGTGGGCCGCCCCGAGGGGGTGGCGTCGCAGGGGGGGCAGCCATGCGTGATGGCAGATCTGGGCCACTGTGCCAGGGCGCGAGCGGAGAATGCGAGACCCGCACTGCGGTGGGAACAGCGGTGGGGGAAGAGGCACGGCCGCTCCATCTCTGACCGAAAAATGTGCCTCTAAAGGCCACGCAAATTGTGTTTCTTCTCGTTTCATTGCGCCAGCTCTTTTTCCCATCTATGCGCAGAGTTGGAAGGCACCCCGAGGGTCATCTAGACCAACCCCCTCCAGATTGAGGTTGAACCCTGACAAGACAGGAGTACTGTTTTTGGTGCCTTTTCAACCACACCTGGGTCCCTTAAATCAGAACCAGCGAAGGCGGTGAAGGTCCTGTGTGAGTGCCTGGAGGCGGTTGGAGGATGGATGGCAGCTAACAGGTTGAGGTTGAATCCTGACAAGACAGAAGGACTGTTTTGGAGGGACAGGAGGCGGGTGGGTGTGGGGGACTCCCTGGTCCTGAATGGGGCGACTGTGCCCCTGAAGGACCAGGTGCGCAGCCTGGGGGTCATTCTGGACTCACAGCTGTCCATTGAGGCGCAGGTCAGTTCTGTGTCCAGGGCGGCTCCATCTGGGACACAGGATGAGACCCTCCCTGCCTGCAGACTGTCTGGCCAGAGTGGTGCATGCTGTGGTTATCTCCCGCTTGGACTACTGCCATGCGCTCTCCGTGGGGCTCCCTTTGAAGGTGACCCGGAAACTGCAACTAATCCAGAATGCGGCAGCTAGATTGGAGACTGGGAGCGGCCGCCGAGACCACATAACAGCAGTCCTGAAAGACCTCCATTGGCTCCCAGGGCGTTTCCTAGCACAATTCAAAGTATCGGTGAGGACCTTGGAAGCCCTAAATGGCCCAGTATACCTGAAAGAGCGTCTCCACCCCGGACACCGGGGTCCATCTCCCGAGGGCCTTCTGGCGGTTCCCTCCCTGCGAGAGGCGAGGTTACAGGGAACCAGGCAGAGGGCCTTCTCAGTGGTGGCACCCTCTGCCATCAGATGTCAAGGAAATCAACACCTATCTGACTTTTAGAAGACATCTGAAGGCAGCCCTGTTTTTAATGTTTGATGTTTTATTGTGTTTTCAATATTCTGATGGGAGCCACCCAGAATGGCTAGGGAAATCTGTTAGCCACCATCCATCAGGGGCACAGTGACCCCATTCAGGATAGGGGTGCCTGGCGTGCTCTGGTCTGTGGGGTCACGAAGAGTCGGACACGACTGAACGACTGAACGATGACGACGGCCAACTCCCAAGAGACTACGATCTACACACAGAGTTAAAAACTGGCAGTGGTGTACCCCCTTTTGGGGGGTTCAGGTCAAAGTTGTTGAGTTTTTTCAGGGAGGAGGTAAAATGTTGAGCTTTTCTTTATACGGGGGGCCCACAGTTGTTCAGCTTCTTTGGGGGACCCAGTGATCTACCGGTAGATCACAATCTACGTGTTGGACATGCCTGGTGTAGATGTGAAAAAGCATGGCGGAGAGGACGGAGCCCTGGGGCACCCCAGAGCCTGGCGAAGCCAGAGCAGTTTCAGGTCGGAAGCGGGCCGCAGCGGAACGGAAGCGTCACTGCGTGTGATCAGACGAGGGCGGGGAAATATTTTGACTGCGAAATAGCTTTCTCTTTCCCTCCCCTGTTCCCTGTTTCCGTCACCCAGGTTGCGAGGGCAGCAGTATCCAGCTGCGGCATCCGGCTCCTGGCTTGGCTCTGCCGCGAAACGGGTCCAGCACGCGGCTGCCATGTGCGTAGCTGCCCCTCCCCTCGGCAGCCCCAGTTCTCGCAAGGCTTGTGCGGCGAATGAACGACTAGCTTTGCCGTAGCAACCCAGCCGGAGCTCAGCTCTCCGTTAGGGAGGAATCGAGGGGAGCCAAAACAACAGCGCTTCGGAGTGCAACGCACGGGGGAAACTAGGCCAAATGAAAGTGTAACAGCTGTTTCCAAGCCTCCAACATTTCTCCTGTGAAAATAGGGACGCCCGATTCCGTAATCATCATCGTAATCATCGGGATAATAATAATTTTATTATCTATACCCCTGCCCATCTGGCTGGGTTTCCCCAGCCACTCTGGGCAGCTTCCAACATATATAAAACACAATGAAACAATAAATTTTAAAAAAAAAAACCTCTTCCTTCTACAAGACTGCCTATGGATGCCTTCTAAAGGTTGTATAGTAACTCATTTCCTTGGCTTGGCAGTCGCATAACTCCATCCTCTGTTTCTGCGCTGAAAAGAAGGACGTCCTATTCCATCCCCTCCAACGTTTCTCCCCTGAAAATAGGGACGTCCTATTCCATCCCCTCCAACATTTCTCCCCTGAAAATAGGGATGTCCTATTCCATCCCCTCCAACATTTCTCCCCTGAAAATAGGGACCTCCTAAGGAAAAGTGGGACATTCTGGGATCAAATCAGAAACCGGGACGGCATCTGCGAATTCGGGCCTGGAAAATAGGGGTACTCGGAGGGTCTGCTGTTTACAGGCATTCCACAAAGCAATCTGAATTTCGTGGTTTTGCGGACGGGGAGTTTTCTGCCCTCCGTGGCAACGTAGGGCAGGAAATTATTCATCATGTGCAGAAAAGATAAACCCAAGCCATTTCCACTGTCCTCCATCGCTCACTGCTGCTTCCAATTGGCTGAGGCTGCTCTGATGTCACAGATGGTTCCTCCCGAATTCGCCGGAGGGTATTGTTGGAAACAGGAAGTCACGGGATACGAATTGAGGCTTAGCAAATTTCGAGACATATCCGTTCCACGCTTGATTCAGTTGGTTCCTGCCGCTTCTCGAAAAACGTGTCGGAGTCGAGATGAGTTTTAAGGTCTTGTTTCATAATCGCTGGACTTTGCTCTCGGAGATGGAGCTTGTAAAAGAAATGGTTATTATATGCCGGTTTTACAAGGAGGATGGAAACACAGTGTGTGCCACCGCCCTAAAGAGCCCGTATTTGCACCAAAGAGGGGGAAATCTACACAGTACTTTTTTCTTTAAAAAAAAAAAATGTTTTGCGGTACTCTCATTTAGACTCAAGAAAATGACAGTTTTGTTTTTTAAGAATTTATTGATTTTCCTCAATAAACAGCAAATATTTATGGAATTTTTTATATTAATGAGGTTAGAAATAAGTTAATTGTAAGGAGTTAGATGTTATAGGATTTGGATTAAGAATAATGGTGAATGATTGACAATTTTGTTACAAAGTTACTAAAGTAAATTAGAACTGAACTCAGACGAGAGAACGGGGGGGGGGGGTCCCTAATTATGATTTGAAATTAGATTTAAATAATTAGTTTCCGGGGTTTGTACATTTCTGTGTCAGGTATGTATAAGTTTTTCTTTTGTTTTTGTATGTTTTTGTTATTGTAATTGTAATGTTGTTGTTATTGTAATTGTAATGTTGTTGTATTTGTTTTTGTGTGGAAAATGACAGTTTTATCGTTCGAATCAGAAAAATAAATAAATGCAGCAAATGGACAAAAGTACAAAGGTTCACAAAATGTTTAGGGGTATGCGTTTCCCCCCCTCAAAAAAAAAGGATCTACAAAACCTCACAGGCCCTTCAAGGGGTGTGGGGATGGGAGCCAGGACAGAGAAGAGATGGGGCCAGACAGGGAGGGGACCCCCACGGAGGGATCTCCAAGGAGCCCCCTCCGCCTTCTGCAACTTTCCACGAAGCAAGGTCATTTTCTCTTTCAAAGCGGGCGACTGCGGAGTCGGTGGTTTGGCTATATATACCGCTAAGCCATAGCATGGTGTCTTTCCAAAGTCCTGGCCAAAGAGGGGCTTACAGGTACCCAGGATAGCTCTCGGGAAACCTCAATTAGAAAGGATCAGTAGAGCACTGTGTTAATGCACAATCTCTTTCACCCTCCCCGGAGAGGGATTAACCCTCCCTAAGGTCAGCCGGGGAGGGGGGGGTGGTCCTGGTCCTGCGTGTGCGTTCGTAGAGATTTGGCCGGTTTCTGTTTCTATGTACAATGGTGCCTTGGTTCCCAAACAGCAAAAACCCGGAAGCGAGTGTTCCGTTTTTCTTCTTTTTTTTTTAAAATTAATTAATTAATTTATTAATCACATATATTATACAGTTACATTTACACATAACTCACACATACACAAATAGCACACACCCAACTACACTCATACAATTACAGTTGTGGTAATGCAATTATATAACAATTATAATACCATATACCAATACTTATACATATATCCAAATACTTTTTATATCTTCTGTTATGGAAAAATACCAGGTGTGGAGGGCCTATCCCCTAAGGGCCAGGTGGCTGGGCAATTCCACACCTGGTATTTTTCCATAACACTTCCAAACTCATTTTAGACAAAATATATTTCTATTACATAGATTATTTATTTATTTTTTAAAAAAGTATAAACTTGTTCTTTCTAGCCTTCCGCTTACCACGGTATGACTAAATTGTTGAATAATTTCAATCATCGACTTCCCTGTCCATCTCTTCATTAGAATATGTATGAAATTATTTTTATCATAAATAAAATTATGACGCCGAACTCATTTACTTTATTTTTTTTATATTTCATGATGGTATAATCTCGTGCGTCTTTTTATTCCTATGTCGTTTTCCAAAATAACAGGGGTTATTCCAAAGCTAAAACTGTGTTAATGCTACATCTTTGTTTTTTAGGTATCGCAAAAAAGCTGCTCCATTTTTCAATGAACTTTTCTCTCGGGTTATCTTTTATCTTTTATCAGAAGAGAGGGAATGGTTATACAAAATGTTAGAATATATAGAACTTGCATATCTCTCAGAAAAGATAAAAGTGTTCCGTTTTTCGAGCGTTTTCCAGAAGCCGGACGTCCGACGCGGCTGTCGGCTGTTGTTTCCGGGGCGCCTGCGCCAATCAGAAGCCTCGCCTCGGTTTCTGAACATTTCGGAAGTCAAACGGACTTCCGGAACGGGTTAAGTTTGGCGTTTTTGGTTTTCGCTATTTATTTTGAGTTTTCGTTTTTGAGGCTTTCCCGGTTCGTTTCTTTTTGCGGCTGTGTGTGGAAACCAGTTCGGCTCCTGACTGATTGCGCGACTGCGGAAATCGATAAAAGCCGCCCATCCAAACAATGACCGTCACCGGTGCAAGGAAGGAAAAAAATAATAATTTTAATTTTTATCACCTGCAATACTGTCTTATTTATTTTATAGCACAGTGCATTGATTATTGCTTTCATTTTACGGATCGACGGTCTCGTTAGATAGCAAAATTCATGTTCAATTGCTGTTTTAAAGGTTGTTTTTAAAAGTCTGGGACGGATTAATCCATTTTGCATGACTTTCTATGGGAAAGCGCGCCTTGGTTTTGGAACGTTTTGGTTTTGGAACGGACTTCGGTTTGAGAACGGATTAAGTTTGAGAACCAAGGGACCACTGCATTTAGTTTTCGTTTTACATTCTGGGGCTAACGAAACGCCATTCCGGGTCATATGGCCAGCAGGACTAAACCGGTTCTGGTGCAATGGGACACCGTGATGGAAACCAGAGCACATAGAAACACCATTTACCTTCCCGCCAGAGTGGTACCTATTTATCTACTTGCACTTTGACGTGCTTTTGAACTGCTAGGTTGGCAGGAGCAGGGACCGAGCAACGGGAGCTCACCCCGTCATTGTGGGGATTCGAACCGCCGACCTTCTGATCGGCAAGCCCTAGGCTCAGTGGTTTGACCCACAGCGCCACCCGCTGGTCAGACCTCACCTGGAATACTGTGTCCAGTTCTGGGCACCCCAGTTCAAGAAGGATACTGACAAGCTGGAACGTGTCCAGAGGAGGGCAACCAAAATGGTCCAAGGCCTGGAAACGATG
This sequence comes from Lacerta agilis, assembly GCF_009819535.1. Classification (NCBI taxonomy): domain Eukaryota; kingdom Metazoa; phylum Chordata; class Lepidosauria; order Squamata; family Lacertidae; genus Lacerta; species Lacerta agilis. The sequence goes on from NC_046329.1 coordinate 10,233,297, forward strand.
CCTTATGAGGAACGGCTTAGGGAGCTGGGTATGTTTAGCCTGGAGAAGAGAAGGTTAAGGGGTGATAGGATAGCCATGTTCAAATATATCAAAGGATGTCATATAGAGGAGGGAGAAAGGTTGTGTTCTGCTGCTCGAGAGAAGCGGACACGGGGCAATGGATTCAAACTACAAGAAAGAAGATTCCACCTAAACATTAGGAAGAACTTCCTGACAGTGAGAGCTGTTTGACAGTGGGATTTTCTGCCAAGGAGTGTGGTGGAGTCTCCTTCTTTGGAGGTCTTGAAGCGGAGGCTTGACAGCCATCTGTCAGGAATGCTTTGATGGTGTTTCCTGCTTGGCAGGGGGTTGGACTGGATGGCCCTTGGGGTCTCTTCCAACTCTAGGATTCTATGATTCTATGAACCACCAACCTTCCGATCGGCAAGCCCTAGGCTCAGTGGTTTAACCCACAGTGCCACCCGCGCGTCTCTACCTTTACTGTTAAAATGTGCAAAAGAAACATTGAATGCCCTACAGATGCATATGGGCTGTGTTGTCGAGGGAGGAGAGCATCCTGGGTGGGTTGGATCCTGCTTGGGGTCTGTGTGGCTTCCCGCTAGGGCACCTGGGTGCCTGCTGAGAGGAGCTGGGATCCTTCAGACCAGCAGGAATATACCGGTCTTGTTTTTTTATCGCCGTTGCTGCCAACAACCTCTGCCCTACTGACACTTTGCCCAAACTATTTCCGACGCTTTGCGTTAGCAGCTCAGCTTAATCGGATCAGCCGCCGTTTGGAACACCCAGGGAGAACATAGCAGCACATGAGCGTCCGCAATGCACTGATGTGTGTGCGTGTGTGTGTGTCCAGAAATCATTTCTGATTTGCAATCCCTTCGGGGCAGAGAACCGTCCCCTCGCAAGGCACCGCGTCAAAGGACACAAGCTGAATACATAGCTAAAATCCTCCCTCTTCGCCTTGTTTCCTCCGTTTATATCCTGGCCCTTTTCTCCCAAGATCTTAGGCTAGTTTCCCGGTTCTCGGGGCGCTCGACAACATTTGGGGAGCCCTGGGAATTTTTGAAACTCTTCTCCCCCAAATGACCCTGTGAGGTAGGCTAGGCCCAGCGTCACCCGGTCGGCTTCGTGGCTGAGTCGGGATTGGAACCCGAGTCCCACAGGTGCTCACCACTACGACACCCCACTGGCTCCCCTTTATTTTATATATATATCCAACCTTTCCTCAAGGCAACAAATAAAAACTTGCTTATTTTTTAGCACATGAGGCTGGTTAGGCTGAGAGGCAGCGACTTGCCCAAGGTCTCTCTCTCTCTCTCTCTCTCTCTCTCTCTCTCTCTCTCTCTCTCTCTCTCTCTCTCTCTCTCTCTTCTTTTTCTCTCTCCTTCCATCCCTTCCTTCCTTCTCTCTCTCTTCCCTTCCTTCTTCCTTCCTTCCTTCTCTCTCTCTCTGTTTCTCTCTCTCTCTTTTCTTTTTCTTTCTCCTTCCACCCATCCCTTCCTCCCCCCCTCTCTCTTCCTTCCTTCCTTCCTTCCTTCCTTCCTTCCTTCCTTCCTTCCAGTTAAGTGGGGATTCTTCCTTCCTTCTCTCTCAGTTTCTTTTTCCTTCCTTCCTTCCTTCCTTCCTTCCTTCCTTCCTTCCTTCCTTCCTTCCTTCCTTCCTTCCCTCCCTCCCTCTCTCTCTCTTTCTCTCCCTCCCTCCCCCCCTCCCTCCTTCCTTCCTTCTCTCTCAGTTTCTTTTTCCTTCCTTCCTTCCTTCCTTCCTTCCCTCCCTCCCTCCCTCTCTCTCTCTCTCTCTCTCTCTTCCCTTCCTCCTTCCTTCCTTCCTTCCTTCCAGTCAAGTGGGGATCCTTCCTTTTTCCTTCCTTCCTTCCTTCCTTCCTTCCTTCCTTCCTTCCTTCCTTCCTCTCTCTCTCTCTCTCTTCCTTTCCTCCTTCCTTCCTTCCTTCCCTCCCTCCCTCCCCTCCCTCCCTCTCTCTTTCTCTCCTTTCCTTCCTTCCTTCCTTCCTTCCTTCCTTCCTTCTCTCTCTCTCTCTCTCTTCCTTTCCTCCTTCCTTTCCTCCTTCCTTCCTTCCTTCCTTCCTTCCTTCCTTCCTTCCTTCCCCCTCTCTCCTCCCTCCTTCCTTCCTTCCTTCCTTCCTTCCTTCCTTCCTTCCAGTCAAGTGGGGATCCTTCCTTCCTTCTCTCTCAGTTTCTTTTTCCTTCCTTCTCTCTCTCTCCCTTCCTTCCTTCCTTCCTTCCTTCCTTCCTTCCCTCTTTCTCTCTCTCTCTCTTTTCCCCTCTCCCTCTCTTTCCCCCAAATGAAAACTGACATGGAAGGGTTTCACATCCTTCCACCCCCCAACCCAGACGCAGCATCACAGAGCAGGTGGCGCTGCTGCTTGCCCCCCCCCCCCTGCACCCAGAAAGGCCTGCCTCCGCCGCCGCCCCCCTCCTTTCCTCTGGCTCAGGAGAGCTGGGCCCTGATTTAGATACAGCTGCTGCTGCTGCTGCTGCTTCCAGCCCCACGTAACTCGCAGATAGCAAATTACATAAGCTCCCAAATAGGCTTATAAACACAAGGTGGCTGTTTGCATTTCTATCCCTGTCTTTCGCCGCTGCCTCAAATCGAGAAGGCGGGCAGGTACATCGTAAAAACCTGATTATAAAAGCTCTGTACCGGTACAGCAAATATTTTTAAAATTTCCAATCGGGGTCAGAGGCTGGAAGCATCTCGGCTGCACCGAAAAAAGCAAATTTAACAATTATTTGTCCAGGGGGCTTTCCACTCTTGGCGGCCGGGGGGTGTGAAGCTGCCTTCTACTGAGTCCTATTTCCCACTCTGACTGGCAGCAGTTGTCCAGATGGGTGCCTTTTCAACCACACCTGGGTCCCTTAAATCAGAACCAGCGAAGGCGGTGAAGGACCTGTGTGAGTGCCTGGAGGCGGTTGGAGGATGGGTGGCGGCTAACAGGTTGAGGTTGAATCCTGACAAGACAGGAGTACTGTTTTCGGGTGTGGGTGTGGGGGACTCCCTGGTCCTGAATGGGGTCACTGTGCCCCCGAAGGACCAGGTGTGCAGCCTGGGAGTCATTTTGGACTCACCGCTGTCCATGGAGGCGCAGGTCAGTTCTGTGTCCAGGGCAGCTCCATCTGGTATGCAGGATGAGACCCTCCCTGCCTGCAGACTGTCTGGCCAGAGTGGTGCATGCTCTGGTTATCTCTTGCTTGGACTACTGCCATGCACTCTCCGTGGGGCTCCCTTTGAAGCTGACCCAGAAACTGCAACTAATCCAGAATGCGGCAGCCAGACTGGGGACTGGGAGCGGCCGCCAGGACCATATAACACCGGTCCTGAGAGATCTGCATTGGCTCCCAGTACGTTTCCGAGCACAATTCAAAGTGTTGGTGCTGACCTTTAAAGCCCAAAACGGCCCAGTATCCCTGAAGGAGCATCTCCACCCCGGACACCGGGGTCCTCCTCCCGAGGGCCTTCCGGCGGTTCCCTCCCTCCGAGAAGTGAGGTTACGGGGAACCAGGCAGAGGGCCTTCTCGGTGGTGGCGCCCTCCCATCAGATGTCAAGGAAATAAACAACTACCTGACTTTTAGAAGACATCTGAAGGCAGCCCTGTTTAGGGGAGTTTTTAATGTTTGATGTCTTGCCGTGTTTTTAATATTTTGTTGGAAGCCCCCCAGAGTGGCTGGGGAAACCCAGCCAGATGGGCAGGGTATAAATTATTATTATTATTATTATTATTATTATTATTATTATTATTATTATTGCTTCACGGTTGCAGAATCATAGAATTGTAGAGTTGGAAGGGACCCCCAGAGGTCATCCAGTCCAACCCCCCTGCAATGCAGGAATCTCAGCTAAAGCACCCCGGACTGATGGCCATCCAACCTCTGCTTAAAAACCTCCAAGGAAGGAGAGTCACCTGAAGCCATGGGTTCGAATCCCACCTTCCGGAGCAGGAGGAAACGAGTTGGTTGGCTGCACTGCCTTCTGGGGTCAACTCCTGAAGTCTGCAGGCAGAGCAAAAATTAAAAATAAAATGTAATTTTTTCCCCCTTTGTACAATAGGCTGGCTTCTGCACACGTTCAGTCAGGCAAAAACAGAGGGCATAGGGCCATATCCCGAGGGCCGGGTGGAGAGGTTCAGAGGGCCGCTCGGACGTTCTCCACACCCGAGGAAGGAGGTAAGAACCAGGGCAAGAGCAGCTTTGACCTGAGCCAAAACGATACTCCCTTTTTTTCTTTTTGGAGCCTGCAAATTTGCTCAACTTTGTCGAGAAGTTCCCGGAGAAGGAGAGAAGGAGGATTCCCCTTTTTGAGATTAACTTTGCCGTGACTTGGGGAGTTTAATGATAGCGGCAGAGGATGCAAATATAATTAAAAGTGACATTTTTTGATCCAGCCCAAACAGCTAAAGGATTCCCTCCCTTCCATTTTTATCTGTTTCAGAGGAATGGAGAATTATCTCACTGCCGTTTCCAACCCTTATTTATTCCACTAGCGCAGGCATAGGCAGACTCGGCCTTCCAGCTGTTTTGGGACTACAACTCCCATGATCCCTAGCTAACCGGACCAGGGATGATGGGAATTGTAGTCCCAAAACACCCGGAGGGCCGAGTCTGCCTATGCCTGCGCTAGAGAATTTATTCGAGCCGATTAGGACTTGCATTGGAGAGAAAGACGCACAAACCGGGGAGGGAATTCCGGAATTGCGATTCTGGTGTAGCAGTTAGGCCGGGACCTGGGTGTCCCGGGTTCAAATCCCGACTCAGCCACAAAGCCGAAGGGGTTTTTTGGGCAAGATGACCCCTGGGGTTACCCTTCCGGTTCTAGGATTTGCTGGGCGAACTCGGCACGGCCTCTCTCTCTCTCTCGCAGCCCGGCCTACCTCGTAAGGTCGTTGCAGGGGGCCGAATGGGGCGGAGGAGGGACCCCAATCTCCTTGGAGGAAATACGAAGGCAAGAAATAAACACGTAATGGGGGGAAATTGCAAAGCCCCGACTTTCCGTACCAGAGGCCCTGTTTCCACCTGGATACGTCGCAGGCCTTCGATGGCTCCGGCTGCGGCAGAGCCGAGGGGAAAGTGCGTAAGCCGATCTCCCCCCGTCTGGAGCGAAAATAAAGAGAGGGGAGGGGGAAATACGGAAAGCGCCCGTTTCCTAGCAAACTGGCCCACTAACCTACTTCTGTGCATAATCGCAGGCAAGGCACTTTCTGCAGCAGCTGCTACGTTTGGAAAGAGAGAGAGTGAGAGAGGGAGAGGAAGGGCGTTGGGACTGCAGAAGAAAAGGAAAAGGAGATTGGGAATTTGCAGAGGAGGGGGGGGTGGGCCCGGCCCCACCTGGACTGACCTCCGCAAAAGAGGTTTTAAGGGGAGACCGCTTTGGCTTGTAGGATAGGAGACCGGCGCCCCCCTGTTCCCCACAAGGGCAAAGCACATACCTAAACGATCGCCGTGAACGTATTTTCGCAGGGACGGTTTCGCAGAAGCCGTCCCGGTTCCCGATTTGATCCCGCAAACGGCCCGCTTTCCCTTAGGACCGTCCGGCTGTGACTATGACTTCACCTCGATCGGACTGACTCCTCGTCTTGAGAACGCGGACTCGCTCAGAGACACTCGCCTAGCCTCGTCTTGAGAACGCGGACTCGCTCAGAGACACTCGCCTAGCCTCGTCTTGAGAACGTGGACTCGCTCAGAGACACGCGCCTAGCTTCGTCTTGAGAACGCGGACTCGCTCAGAGACACGCGCCTAGCCTCGTCTTGAGAACGCAGACTCGCTCAGAGACGCAGCGAGCCACTTATCGCACGCACACACCCCTTCCCTTTCGTGGTTTGGGAACGGGCCACGCACGTCTGGCCCCTTTCCAGCCCTTTAATCCTATTCCCAGATTTGCGTTCCTTTAGTCCTCTTTCCCCTCCGCAGTCCCCACCCTGCTGGAGGGACAGTTCCCGGCTATATATAGGACACGGGGAACATGATTCAAGCACACTCAAACACGCGCTTGTGTTCACCGGCCTTGTCTCTGTCAGGCCCTTTGGCTCAGCCAATCGAAGCTGCCTTAACCACTAGGCCTTTCCCCCCCCTTGCAATCGTGCCTTCGAGCTGCAAGAAGGAAGATTCTGACTCAACTTTCTGAGGTTCGGCCGTGGGATCGAAGGGGGCCGACTCTCCTTCCTCGGAGGTTTTTAAGCAGCGGTTGGATGGCCATCTGTCTGGGATGCTTCGGCTGAGATTCTTGCATTGCAGGGGGGTTGGACTGGATGACCTTTGGGGGTCCCTTTCAACTCTACAATTCTATGATTCTGCGACCGTCAAGCAATAATAATAATAATAATAATAATAATAAATTTATACTCTGCCCACCCGGCTGGGTTTCCGCAGCCACTCTTGGAAGCTCCCAACAGAATATTACAAACAGGATAAAACAATCTGACATTGTTATAATCCTGCGCTTGTGAAATCAAATAAAAATTATTTCAGAAATAAAAATAAATAAAATGACCAAGGCGACGGAGCGGCTCCCTTACGAGGACCAGGCCGCAGCGTCTCACAGAACCAAAGAATTGTAGAGTTGGAAAGGGTCATCGCAGCACCCAACCCTTTGCCACGCAGGAATCGTTCGCCCAGTGCGGGACTCGAACCCGCGACCCTGGGATCCAGAGTCTACCGAATGAGCTACTTATCCCTCGCGAGTTGAGGCTCCCTAGTCTAGAAAAAGAGTCAAGGCGACGGACGTTTATAAAACGGTGCTATAAAATGATACTATAGGGACTTCCCTATTATTATTATTATTATTATTATTATTATTATTCCCCAGCCACTCTGCTGGGCGGCTTCCAACATAAATAAAAACATTATAAAACTTCCCTAACAGGGCTGCCTTCAGATGTCTTCTAAAGGTTCTATAATGACTTATCTTCTTATGTGCCCTAATGGAGCCTCCGTGTGCAGAGGCAGTCTATCTCGATTTCTTAGCTTTTTAGCGTTTTTTTGGCCACTGGGAGGAAAGGATACTGGACTGGACGGGCCAGTGGCCTTATCCAGGATGCTCCCCTGACATCCTTCTCCATCGCTCTTCTCTGTGTCATCCCTAATCCTGTTGTTATTATTCTGATGAGAGGCACAGATTCACCGCCGGAGCCAAGGGAGTCTTCTGCATCCTTTCTTTTCTCAAAAGAAAAAACAGTGCAAGGAATCTCTCTACGCACGTCATTGTCTGACGGCAACACTAATTAACCGGCATTTACCGTGTTTCGTGCCACGCCCGTACAGGCAATTTTCTTTTTCTTTTTTTTTCCTTTTCCAAAAGGAGGAGGAGGAGGAAATCGCAATATGTAATCAGGGAATTTTTTCCATTTGGCACCTCCTCATTCCTTTCGGTGCCCTAGTTTACGGAAGACGGTCCTCTTGTCTGAAGGCAATGTTTCAAAAGCAGATCAGGCGCTTGGTTTAGGCCACATGATGCCGACACGGGCTGGCAGCAGCTCCTGTTTCCCCGGGGTTTCGATGCGTGTTGAGCATGGGGTGCTATACATGCAAAACAGACTTAAAAATAAAGTCACACACACACACATACACACAGAGTCCTCATGATTCTGGGTAAAGGGCTAGGCCAGCACTGCCTACACAGACCGGCAGCAGCTCCCAAGGTCTCCGCCCCATCGCTGCCCACAGATGCCGGCGACATTCAACATGCAAAGCAGATGTAACGATAACAATCACAATAATAATAACAGCTCCGTTGAGCTCAATTCCTCGCGTTGTCTACGCAGAACAAAACCCAATTTAAATTAATGGATCCAATTACGCCCGCCTGAGCTGCGTCCATTAATAGGCCTACTCTTGAGTAGGGCTAAATGTCCGAGGCAACTTCTGTGCAACCAGGACGCACATGTAGGTCACTCCCTATCCCTATTATGTAATTCCATTTCGGTTACAGTGAAAATATTTCGACCTTTGCACCGGGTTACTGTAAATTAATACGTGTGGCTCCTTCCACCCTTTTTCTTTCGGCCGCCTTGCATTTTTTTTCCCGTAAAAGAGTGCGGGTGTCGATCCTCCCGCCTTCAGGCACAAGGGCCAGGGCCAGATTTAGCTTTGATGCGGCCCTCTGCTCCTGAAGGTCATGGGGCTGGGGCCCTTTCTATGTCCAGCTGTCCTTTGCCAACAAGAAATTGCCGCTGTTTTTTTTTTAATAATTTTTTTATTAAACAACAAAATCACAACACATCATATACATAACTCAATAAAACACATAACGATTTCACGATACAAAAACACACACACTTCTACATACAGCCCATACACAATTTAACAATACTAGGGGGGGGGGGAAGAATAGTCCTAGAAAGGAACCAAAAGAAAGGGGGAGAATAAAGAGGGAATAGAGGGGAGAAATAAGGGAGAGGGGAAGGGAGAGGGGAGAAAAGGAAGAAAGGAAATCTACATTGAAATTACAACTTACAACATTAATATACAATTAATATACAAATAAACAAATTTGACTTCCGTTTGCACTCTTTGTTCCTTTATCTTTTTTTTAAAGAAAAAAAAGAAATTGCCGCTGTTTTTTGTGTTGAATATATGCTATATGGTCATTGATGGACCTCCCAGGTATCTCAAGCCATTTCCACATCGCAAAATACGTATTTTATCCAAGTAACTGTTGAACTGAAATACAATTAAGAAGAAGTATATCAACAGTGAAATAAAAACTAAGAAGTATATTCACAGTGAAATGATTACTAAGCTCCGACTTAAAATGGTTTTTGATGCATAACAAACTAATTGTTGTGCAAACACATTGCCATTTGGCAGTGACAAAATTTCCTTTAGGAACACAATTTACAAAGGCTCATCTAGTCTCTAGAAACTTGCTATAACATGAAATAATAACAGGTGCAAATATATGATGCAAACGACTAATAATCTTAAATAGCTTTATTAATATGAAATTAAGTGTTATTGAAATGATACGACCTTGATGGCAGAAAGTGAGGAGGAATTAAAGAACCTTTTAATGAGGGTGAAAGAGGAGAGCGCAAAATATGGTCTGAAGCTCAACATCAAAAATAACTAAGATCATGGCCACTGGTCCCATCACCTCCTGGCAAATAGAAGGGGAAGAAATGGAGGCAGTGAGAGATTTCACTTTCTTGGGTCCCATGATCACTGCAGATGGTGACAGCAGTCACGAAATTAGAAGACGCCTGCTTCTTGGGAGAAAAGCGATGACAAACCTAGACAGCATTTTAAAAAGGAAAGACATCACCTTGCCGACAAAGGTCCATATAGTTAAAGCTATGGTTTTCCCAGTAGTAACGTACGGAAGTGAGAGCTGGACCATCAAGAAGGCTGATCGCCGAAGAATTGATGCTTTTCAATTCTGGTGCTGGAGGAGACTCTTGAGAGTCCCATGGACTGCAAGAAGATCAAACCTATCCATTCTGAAGGAAATCTGCTCTGAGTGCTCACTGGAAGGACAGATCCTGAAGTTGAGGCTCCAGTACTTTGGCCACCTCAGGAGAAGAGAAGACTCCCTAGAAAAGACCCTGATGTTGGGAAAGATGGAGGGCACAAGGAGAAGGGGACGACAGAGGATGAGATGGTTGGACAGTGTTCTCGAAGCTACTAACATGAGTTTGGCCAAACTGCGGGAGGTGGTGAAGGATAGGTGTGCCTGGCGTGCTCTGGTCCATGGGGTCACGAGGAGTCGGACACGACTGAACGACTGAACAACAACAACAACAAGTGTTATCACCTGTGCAATGCAATTGTAGTTCATGCAAACAGGCAGGGCCCATGACTTACATCCTAGGAGCCTACACAACACAAAACACTGTCGCTGTGTGTAGGTTTTATTTTATTTGTTTTTTATCTTATATTTTGGAAATGTACATCCAGTTGTTGTTGTTTTTCTTTAAATTTTTTCGGTGCCCCCAAGAGAGTGGGGCCCTAAGCTAGAGCTTGTTTGGTTTGTACGTAAATCCGGCACTGGGAAGGGCACAGGCACAATCCCAGAATGTCTCCAGGCAGGAAGGAGCTCCATGTTCTCCTTTAAATCAGTTCATGAGGACTAGAACCCTGCTTCAGCGAATGCATGTGTTGTACATACGGGCCAGAGAGAAAAGCCGTTGCAGCCATAGAATCGCCGTACAAGCACAGCATCGTAAAGTTGGAAGGGAACCCCAGGGGTCATCCAGTCCAACCCCCAGCCACGAAGGAACGTGCAACTGTCCTGTATGGGGAGGGGGTCATATGCTGTGATTGTCACCTGTCTGTCGCCGGAGACAATTGAGTGTGCCTCAGCAGCATCAGAGATTAAAAGGTAAAAGGCAAAGGACCCCTGGACGGTTAAGTCCAGTCAGTGGCGACTATGGGGTTGCGGCGCTCATCTTGCTTTCAGGCCGAGGGAGCCGGCGTTTGTCCGCAGACAGCTTTCCGGGTCATGTGGCCAGCAGGACTAAACCGCTTCTGGCGCAACGGGACACCGTGACGGAAACCAGAACGCATGGAAACGCCGTTTACCTTCCCGCCGCAGCGGTACCTATTTATCTACTTGCGCTGGTGTGCTTTCGAACTGCTAAGTTGGCAGGAGCTGGGACAGAGCAACCAGAGCTCACCCCATTGCGGGGATTCGAACCGCCGACCTTCCAATTGGCAAGCCCAAGAGGCTCGGTGGTTTAGACCACAGCGCCACCCGCGTCCCAGCATCAAAACGCCCATGTTCACACGTGCAAGTCTGCCAAAGTCCAGCCCGGAGAGCTCTGTTCGGTCAGGGAGAGGTGCCGATAACACTGAGTTTGCAGGTTCGATCCCTGCTGCATGGCCATCGGGGTCCCTGCCAACTCCGAGATTCTACGGCATCGATGAATTCGCAAGGAGGATTTGAACTCGGAGCAGCGGAAGGGATGAGAGATCCTCGTACGGCAGTTCGGATATAAGGCAGGGAACATACAGTAGTTTGCGGCGAGGTGGAGAAATTTAAAAAGCCGTGGGAAATGGGAGGGGAAAGTTGGGGGGATGAAGAAGGGGGGGAGAAGCCAAAGGGGGGGGAATATTATGTTTTGGAGTGCATATGTGTGTTTTTTATTTTTGGGGAATTTGATAAAATAGAATACAGTAATACCTTGGTCCTTAAACGCCTTGGTACTCAAACAACTTGGAACCCAAACACTGCAAACACAGAAGTTGAACTTGCTCAGTTTTGAGTACGCTGAGGTCTGTCTGTTTTTGTTATTTGAGTTTTTGTTTTTGCGGCTCTTTTTTGTTGCGTTTTTGCGATCGTGTGGAACCCAGTCCAGCTACTGACGGATCGATTGTGTGACTGCAGTACATTGTTTATTGCTTTCATTTTATGGATCAATGGTCCCGTCGGATATCGAAATCCATGTCGAATTGCTGTTTCAGGGGTTATTTTCAAAAGCCTGGAACGCATTAATCCGTTTTGCATTGCTTCCTATGGGAAAGCGCGCCTCGGTTTTGGAACGCCTCGGTTTAGGAACGCCTCGGTTTAGGAACGGAATTTCCCGAACGGATTAAGTTTGAGAACCGAGGGACCACTGTAAATGAAAACAAAAGAATTAAACAGCCCTGATGTTGAATATCCTTTTTGCCAGGGGTGGACAGATCAGGGGAAACATGCCTAGAATCACAGAATGGCAGAGTCGGGAGGGACCCCCAAGGGGCATCTAGACCAACCCCCTGCAAGGCGGTAGTATCGGCGAAAGCATGCAATTTTGTTTCCAAAATAAAAAAATTAAAATAGGGAGGGAGGGAGGGAGGAGGAGGCGGCGAGAGAGGAGATGTTTTGCATTATATCACAAGAGGAAGCTGCGAGCAGCATGACATAATAACAGGGGTGGGGCGTGGCCTGGGGTGGGGCGTGTGATTGACAGGAGGTGGGCGGGGCCCCGAGCCCGGGGATTCTCTCCTGCGATTTTTTCCACGCTTTGCAGGAAAGTAGGTTAGCAGATCTCTCCGAGCGCGCTTGGCAAAGGCGAGAGAGAGAGAGAGGAGGCGCGCGAGGGAGCTCCCGGCCACCGACTCGCGTATTATTATTATTATTTATTCCTAATAATTAGGGTTGCAAAAACAGAAAGCAGGAGGGAGGGAGGAAGAAGGGGCCTCGGCTCTCCTTATTTATTTCTCCTTTCTGCTCCATCCATCCTCCTGCAAAGAGTTTTCCGCTTCTGCATCCAATCTCCTACATGCGATTTCCAGAAGTGCGCATATAAAGGAAGATCCGCCAACATGCGAGGTAAGGGTTTTATTTCATTTTTTTCTAAGGGGGGGGGGAGGGATGGAGAGAGTATAAAATCGGCGCTGGCCCCGATCCGAGCGCTTTTAAACAACAAAACAAAACAATAACAACCCCAAACTCTGCTTTACGCAAGGTTGGGAGCGTGCGTAAATCTCCCCGCGCGCGGACGCTGAACTGCAGCCTACTCGGAGTAAACCTATTGAAATCGGGGGGGGGATCTGATTTCAATGCGTCAACTCTTGAGTAGGACTTGGTTGCGTTTGGGTCCAGAGAGGAAAGAAGCTGCGCTCCTCCGAGCCGCGCCTGCTCCGAAGTAAATCTCCTCCCCGCCCACCCCGTTGGAATCAAAAAGGGGTTGTTGGAGCCACCTGAAGTTTACTCGAGAGTAGACCTATTGGAATAAATGGGGCAGCGGAAAGACTTATTTTGCGACCCCCATGCATGCGCATGCTGAACAACAACAAAAGCCCCATGATTCTTTGCTTCCGAGTAGACCGCAGAGGGATGGCACTGTTTACTTGTGAGTAAGCCTGTGTTTAGAGAGGCTTTACTCGCTCGTGAACGTGCTTAGGCTTTTGCAGTCTGAATGATGATGCCGTGGGGTTTACTCGGAGGCAAATCCTTCTGTGCGCAGGGAAATGAACGTGTGTAGGATCGCAGCCTTAGTTGGCAGGGGGGGTCCGGATTGTGTCCCCCGCTTCTTAGAAAAGGATATTCAAGCAAACACTTGGCTCACTTTGCAGCTGAGCAACTTTACAGTATACGGTGTAAAAATCCAGGAAATAATAATATTTATTATCTATTATCTATTATTATTATTATTATTATTATTATTGCCATAAGGTGAAAATAAACTGTCAGTTGCAGGAGACACAGAGTTGCATCCGACTCAGAATCCACCCTTTAAAATGAATTTTGAACGCAGTAAAGTTGCGTCCATTCATTTCAATGGGTCTTCTCTGAGTAGGGTTGGGTCAGAGACACCCCCGTATTATTTGCCATTCCCCCAGCTTGGTGGCGAATCTTGCGTTGAAGTTTCAGGACCTGCAATTATTATTACTAAACCCTGAGCAACTGTTACTTAAGCAATGGACACCGGGAGATATATAATTATGTTGGTGACGCAAGGTGACAAACATTATATAAAATTTGTATACACTATGTAGCATTCCAAGGATTTTTCTTTTTTAAAAAAATTGACCAGAGAGAGAGAGTGATTCAGAAACTGGGTTGTTTCCCCCCCCCACCCCCCCCAAAAAAAGAATTGCAAAAAAATCTCATTTTGAACTTCACCAATTAGATTCCTTCCTCTTTCTTTAAAAGAAAAAAAAAGTTAATTTTTTAAAAAATGTTTTATTTTGTTATCAAGAGGTTCTTGTTGTTGTTGTTTTTTGCGGCAAGGTTTTGTGTTGTTTTCCGGACTGCAAATCTCTCAGGCTGCAGTTCTGGATTATGTTTGCAATGGATCATGTCCCCTGCCCCCCCCCCAGAAGCCAGTGGGGCTTACTTCTGAGTAAAACATATTGGAGACTTCCTGCACATCTCTCTGCCTCTCTATTCCCTTGTATAAATTTGATGTTTTTCTCCTCGCTGGGAGGGTTTTTGTTGGAGAGATAGATTAGGGGGGGGGGGGAGATAGCCATCTGATAATCCATTTCATATGGGTGGGTGGCGACATTAATTTTCGGGTAAAACTCGCTTCTCTGATCTGGAAATCTTTCTCGCATCGTCCCCCCCACACCCCTTGTTGCTCGGTGGCGAGAATGCACTCTGCACGTTCTCAGGGGCCCTGCCAGAAATCCACCCATGACAAAAGGACACAGTTTTTTTCCCCTTTTTTAATTTCCGGATTCCCCCGGCGCGATATCCGCTGCAAATAGCTTCCCACTGAAAGAGACTGGTTTTAATGTTTTTTTTTCTGTTAGGTGTTTTGGTGCCATTAAAAAAAAATGTTTCCAGGTTTAACATGGAAGGAAATAGATATTTTGTCTTTTTTTAAGAAAAAAGGAAGGAGCAACAGCCATGAGGAAGAGATTCCGGAGGGGGTGAAATAGGTTTGGGCCGAAAGAAATAGGTTTGGGCCGAAAATAGGATTATTATTTTTTTTAAAAACCACCCAGTAGACAGTTCCTGTTCCATTTGAGAGCTTCCCACCACTAAGTTAAAAGTTGAATTAATCATTATTTTTCTATAACCTTAATACCAGGCCTTCAGCTAAGGCTGGGCATTCAATTTGGGTAGCTGCAGAAGGAGGGGGGGGGCGCGTCTTGAGAATGCATTGACCCAGGGAGGGGTCTTTTGGTGTTGGCAAGACCTTGGTGAGGAATTAAGTAATTACGCGGCGTGTCATTAAGTGACTCTTAATCTCCCGGTTGCGGGTTCGAGATCCGCGCTGGGCCAAAAGATTCCTGCATTGCAGGGGGCTTGTGTTGGACGACCCTTCCAACTCGACGATTCCAGCATCGTTCTAGGATAACCTGGCAAAAATACCCATTGCTGGCCAACGATGAATCACGCCTGGTGAGCTTCCCGGTTGCCCGAGGCGAAAAATGGGTAGCCGGAGCTCTGATGGAGGGTCCTAAAAAAGGCCGCTTCTGAGATGGGGCAGCCCAGACCCTATGCCAAAGCCCGCAGCCCTTTGTGGGGGGGACTGGGCTTCTGTGCCCCACAGTCGGACGCCGGCACCGCTGAGTTCGGACGGATCTCTCCATATTTGATGCCAAACATTCATATTCCCTCTCCCCCTCCCCAGATTCAGCCCCTGCCATCTGTTGACCCACTTTTTTACAGAGTCACGACCCACAGATTGCCTAATATATAGCGTATATATATATCCCCGAAACCTGATTTACAGGATTCAGGAAAAAAAACCAAACATACTAAGGATGTTATGACGGGTATCTTGCTGATTCCGTCTCTCCCAGCGGACGTGAGTTTCTGTCTGTATTATTTTCTGGAGAAAAAGAGAGGCCCGGGTTTTGCTCATAGGTGCTAAGACAATCGAAGGTCTGTGCCAGCTATCGAGTGGCCCAATCGGTCCCCGAGGAATGTTCCTGTGTGACCCACAAGGCTTGTGCATTGCCACACCTGGCCGGTCATGTGCTTTGGCATAATTTGCTACCGGCCGCTGTTGTTGTGTTAACAGTCTCGGAAAAATTAAAGAGGAGCAGTTATTTGGGTCAGCCTTCTCTGCCCAACGTTTTAAAACTGCATGCCAGTGTGGGCAATCAGCTGAGCTGCAAACAAGAGACATGTGAGACCCGGAGGCTTGCACGCTTGTGTGGCAAAAAATAAATAAGCTCTCTCTCTTTCTTTCTCTCTCTCGCTTTCTCCATCCCTCCTTCCCTCCATCGACCGGGGGTCTGCGTGGGTTTTACAGTGTGATGCAACAAGGTTTTTGCGGCCCCCTTAAAGCCATAACTCATTCTTATTATGGAACTCTCTGTCATGGACTAGGAAGCCATGTCTGTAGAATATGCAGAATTGCTGCGGTTCACTAGAATGTCCCTATCTTCACCGGAGAAATGTTGGAAAGTATGGAGTTACTTGACCCATGAGCTGTCTGAAGGCGATCCTGTATAGGGATGTTTTCCCCATGTTTTATTATGTTTTTATATACGATGGAAATAGCAAAAAATATGATTATGGAACGGGACGTCCCTATTTCCACCCGAGAAATGTTGGAGGCCACGGCACACGTTCGGAGCAGGCATGGGGGAAATTCGCCTCGGCCTTCTCGAAAGAGTTCTGCCTTTTAAAGCAAAAGAAAAAAGAAAAAGGTGTTTTCTGTCCTGCTGTGGTTTCCCTTCGAGCCGCACGGACTCCGCCACGTGTGTGTCCCCCCCCCCGCCCCCGTGTCGGCCATTTTGCAGAGGCCTTCCCTCCGCCACCTCTCTTCCCAGCCGTTCCAAAGATGGCCGCAGCGACGCTAACAGGCAACTGGAGCGTGAAGGGAGGAGGAAGCCCCTTCCGGGGGAGACAACTCTCGCTTCTGTTCGTCGCCGAGCTTAGGGGCTGCCGGTGTGCGGATAATGCATGAAATTCCCCGCACTGGGATTTGCAGAGAGGATTAGCTGTGGCGGAGAGGGGACATGTGCTCATCCCTGCCTCGTATCCCTGGATCCGAGCGTCCGATTTCCACCTGGTCTCCGTTCGCACACGTCCCTGGCGCCATTTTGGTTCCATGCGCCGCTCACCACGTCGGCGAGAACCAGCATGCGCCTCTCCCTTCTCCCGGCGCCATGATAGCCGTGCCCTTTCTATCGGCGGGGGAAAAGACAACGCACTTCTCTGCAACGTCCATGTTCACATGCGCGAGCCTCGGCTTTTCACGCCGAGCTTGTGGCATCCGTTTTTCAAAATGCCCCCTTCCTGTATTTCCGCATGTATATATTTGCATTTGGTTTCTGCTGAACATGGGAGCAAGGACCCCAAGGCCAAATTATGCGAGCATAAAGCAACCGCTGCACTTTTTGGGGCCTAGTGTCAACAGCCCTGTGGGGCAGGGTTCCTGTCGGAAACGAGGGGCGCCCCTATCATTTCGACGTTTCGTTCCCCTTGCTGAAAACGATCCCGTTCCGCCAATGGAAATAACTTGGGGTTCTTCGTTCTGTATTTTGCGGCTGCGTACGCACCCCCAATCTGAAGCACACACCCCAGGAAAAAATCATGGGAACTGTAGTTTGCCCACCCAGTTCTACAATTCCCAGCACACTTGTTGTTGTTTAGTTGTTTAGTCGTGTCCGACTCTTTGTGACCCCATGGACCAGAGCACGCCAGGCCCTCCTGTCTCCCACTGCCTCCCGCACTTTGGTCAGACTCATGTTAGTAGCTTCGAGAACACTGTCCAACCATCTCATCCTCTGTCGTCCCCTTCTCCTTGTGCCCTCCATCTTTCCCAACACCAGGGTCTTTTCCAGGGAGTCTTCTCTTCTCATGAGGTGGCCAAAGTACTGGAGCCTCAGCTTCAGGATCTGTCCTTCCAGTGAGCACTCAGGGCTGATTTCCTTCACAATGGAGAGGTTTGATCTTCTTGCAGTCCATGGGACTCTCAAGAGTCTCCTCCAGCACCAGAATTCAAAAGCATCAGTTCTTCAGCAATCGGCCTTCTTTATGGTCCAGCTCTCACGGGCGATAGGGTTTCTAATAAGGTTCCAGTTTTTAGGGTAAATCTTCCAAGGAGTTCCCCCCCCCCTCGATCTTGCTGTTGTTGTTTAGTTGTTGAGTGGTGTCCGACTCTTGGTGACCCCATGGACCAGAGCACGCCAGGCCCTCCTGTCTTCCACTGCCTCCCGCAGTTTGGTCAGACTCATGTTGGCAGCTTCAAGAACACTGTCCCACCATCTCATCCTCTGTCGTCCCCTTCTCCTTGCGCCCTCCATCTTTCCCAACATCAGGGTCTTTTCCAGGGAGTCTTCTCTTCTCATGAGGTGGCCAAAGTCTTGGAGCCTCAGCTTCAGGATCTGTCCTTCCAGTGAGCACTCAGAGCAGATTTCCTTCAGAATGGAGAGGTTTGAACTTCTTGCAGTCCATGGGACTCTCAAGAGTCTCCTCCAGCACCAGAATTCAAAAGCATCCATTCTTCGGCGATCAGCCTTCTTCATGGTCCAGCTCTCACTTCCATACATCACTACTGGGAAAACCATAGCTTTAACTAGACGGACCTTTTTCGGCAAGGTGATGTCTCTGCTTTTTAAGATGCTGTCTTGACAAACACCAATTCCCAGGTTTATTTTTTTTCGGGGGGGGGGGAGAGAAATAACTTGGTTCGGTTTTGGGGCTCTTCGTTTTCCATATGCATCCCACATTTAAAGCACCGTCTCCGAGAGAATCTTGGGAACCCAGTTTGCCCACCCAGAGCTACAATTCCCAGCACTTAACAAACACTGGTTCCCGGGATTCGTTTTTTGGGGGAAGGTGGAAATCCTGGGACCAAGAAAGGATCCCATTTCAACATGGAAATATGGAGAACTGTCATGGCTGCTCCCCAAGACTTCTGGGAGCTGTAGTTTGTCCAGAGTGCCGAGAGTTGCGTTGAGACCACCCCCCTCAGAGAGAACTACAGTTCCCAGAGTTCCCCGGGAAGTGGGATTAATTTGTTAAACCACCTGGGGAATTTTTATCTCTGGGGCGGGAATAGGAGGGTCCTAGTGACTCTCAGCACCCTTCAGCTTCAAAATATTTCATTTAAAGTGCTAATGGTTCCCCCCCCCCAAATATGGGAACTGTAGTTGTTAGGAGGCCTCCTGTACCCCTCCCAGAACTACAACTCCCAGGGCTGTCCCTTTCCCCGCAGGGAACTCTGGGAACTGTAGTTCTGGGAGGGGAATCTGGGGGACACCCAACTCTACAATTCCGTGAAATCTCAGCAACCTTATGACAAACTACAGTTCCCAGAATTCCTCGGGGGAAGCCGCGGCTACTTAAAGTGGCATCACGGTGCTTCTAAAGGCCCCGGGTGCAACCTTCAGGCCGGTGTGGATTCCGTTTGTGGAAGACCAACATTTTGGGTGCCATTTTTGGGCGCCGAGACCTTGGAGGGGGTTCCTCAAAAAAAAAAAAGAGAGGAGAATTTTGGGTTCCCCTCCTCCTGCTCCCAGAAATAGCTTCTAGAAGTTTCCTTCCTGAGCGAAGGGGGGGGGGATTTATTGGGTGGTTTCTGTTTTTTTATTACGCGCTTTGTGGTTTTTTTACGTGGCGGTTTTCCGTCGTAACCGCCCTGAGACCTGTGGGATGAAGGCAGTATACAATTTTTAAGAACAGCAGCAACAACAATGTTAATAATAGCAATAATAATAATAATAATAATAATAATAATATTCCCACTGCGAGCGGTTGTGGGAGACCTGGAACATTCGCTCCAGGCCGAAGCGTTGGAAAACTGAGGGGAACCTGGCCTTGACCCAGATGGGACTGATTTTCACCCTAGGGGCTCCATCCATGGCTTTGGGACTCAGCTCTCTGTGGGTTAAGGAAATATATATTGGTATTTTATTCAAGTTGGCACCCCTAGGTGCTGTGGAGTGCCTCTTGCGCAGGACAGGAAGAAAGCCAGCGCTTCCATACCTGCGATTTCGGATACAGGTGGGTAGCCGTGTTGGTCTGCCATAGTCAAAATAAAATAAAATAAAATTCTTTCCAGTAGCACCTTAGAGACCAACTAAGTTTGTTCTTGGTATGAGATTTTGGAGAAGCTCCCTCTTCTTCTGGCTTCCTAAAAACCTCCTGGTGTTTCTGAGCGGATTGCTTCTGCAGATGTTGAGTGTCCAGATCAAGGAAAGTCATAGGTAAAGGTAAAGGGACCCCTGACCGTTAGGTCCAGTTCGCGGACAACTCTGGGGTTGCGGCGCTCATCTCGCTTTACTGGCCGAGGGAGCCGGCGTCCAGCTTCCGGGTCATGTGGCCAGCAGGACTAAGCCGCTTCTGGCGAACCAGAGCAGCACACAGAAGCGCCATTTACCTTCCGGCCGGAGCGGTACCTATTTATCTACTTGCACTTTCACGTCGTTTAAACAGTCACAGAGCACCCTGGGAACTGTAGTTCATTAAGAGCACTGGGAACTGCAGTTCTTCGAGGACAGCACCTTATTTCAACTTCTAATTTGTTGTTGTTCTTTAGTCGTTTAGTCGTGTCCGCCTCTTGGTGACCCCATGGAGCAGAGCACGCCAGGCCCTCCTGACTTCCACTGCCTCCCGCAACTTGGCCAAACTCATGTTAGTAGCTTCGAGAACACTGTCCAACCATCTCATCCTCTGTCATCCCCTTCTCCTTGCGCCCTCCATCTTTCCCAACATCAGGGTCTTTTCCAGGGAATCCATGTTTGATCTTCTGCACACATACTTCTTCTTCTTCTTCTTCTTCTTCTTCTTCTTCTTCTTCTTCTTGTTTTAGTCATGTCCATCTCTTTGTGAGATGGACCCACCATCTCGTCCTCTGTCGTCCCCTTCTCCTTTTGCCCTCCATCTTTCCCAGGGAGTCTTCTCTTCTCATGAGGTGGCCAAAGTCTTGGAGCCTCAACTTCAGGATCTGTCCTTCTAGTGAGCACTCAGGGCTGATTTCTTTAAGGATGGATAAGTTTGATCTTTTTGCAGTCCATGGGACTCTCAAGAGTCTCCTCCAGCACCAGAATTCAAAAGCATCCATTCTTCGGCGATCAGCCTTCTTGATGGTCCAGCTCTCACTTCCATACATCACTACTGGGAAAACCATAGCTTTAACTATACGGACCTTTGTCGGCAAGGTGATGTCTCTGCTTTTGAAGATGCTGTCTAGGTTTGTCATTGCTTTCCTCCCAAGAAGCAGGCGTCTTCTAATTTCGTGACTGCTGTCACCATCTGCAGTGATCGTGGAACCCAAGAAAGTGAAATCTCTCCCTGCCTCCATTTCTTCCCCTTCTATTTGCCAGGAGGTGATGGGACCAGTGGCCACGATCTTCGTTTCTTTGATGTTGAGCTTCAGACCATATTTTGCGCTCTCCTCTTTCACCCTCATCAAAAGGTTCTTTAATTCCTCCTCACTTTCTGCCATCAAGGTTGTGTCATCTGCATATCTGAGGTTGTTGATATTTCTTCCGGCTATTCTTATTCTTATTACATCTCCACGTAGACCTGGGGGGGGGGGAAACCCTGCCTGAAACTCCTGAGGGATTCTGCCAGTGCCCAGGTGCCAGTGTTGACAACCAGGAGTGCCAACTTGGCCCGGAGACCATGGGTGCCCAGGCCGTGTATTGCCCCGGCACCGAAATTTGTGAGTGCCCAACCCCTTCGTGGGGATTTTTTTTGGGTGCTTTGGCCCCGAGGATTTAGCACCTACGCAGACAACACTGGGCCGAGAGCCTCAGTACTGGTTTAATCCTCCCCCCCCCCTCCCTGGGATTATAAAGTGGTCTTCCAGGAATACGATGGAGACTGGTCTGGTCTGTTGATCCTCTGGAAAAAGTCCTGGGCTTCTACTTTTGACCGCCGTCTCCGTTTTTGCGGTGCAGGGAAAAAAACGCCAGCCGGAAACCCAAACTTCTGGTGCAGATGTCTTCGCCGCCTCTCTCGCCTTGCCTCCTCCCCGGCACACTAGAAACCATCTTCCTCCGTGATTTTTGCGAGGACCTGTGGTGCATTAAATCCGTCCGGCTTCGCTTGGGGCCTCCGTTCTCTGCAGAGGAAAGCGTGGCAGACGGAGTATTATTATTAAGAACTGCTCCAGTGACCTAGATCTGTCACTGCGGTGGGGCGGGCACGTCGACGCACGAGGGGTGTGTGTGCAGCGGCGAGGGGGGCAGAGGGGGGGGAATCGGAAACCCAGAAGAAGAAGAAGAAGAAGAAGAAAGCCGGAAAGAGTGAGAGTCAGGAAAGGCAGGGCTTGCAAACCTCTTAAACAGCAGAGTTCCCCCCCCCCAAAAAAAATAAATATAATGTTTCCATCCTGCGATTTGCATCATCTCTCGTTGCCCCTAACCAGTGCCGGATTTACGTATACAGGTGAAACTCGAAAAATATCGTATCTGAAGAAGTGTGCATGCACACGAAAGCTCATACCAAGAACAAACTCAGCTGGTCTCTAAGGTGCTACTGGAAAGAATTTTCTATTTTGTTTAATATATAAGATAGACTCATGACATGCAAAGCGAGATATGTCAAGCCTTTGCTTCTTATAATTGTGATGATTTTGGCGCACAGCTGATGAAAACCCCCAAAGTTGAGATTAATTTGGGGTTCTCATCAGCTGTACGCCATAATCATCACACTCATAACAAATAAAGGCTTGGCGTATCTTGCTTTGCGTGTCGTGAGTCTATCTCATATATTAGTTTCACCTTTTAAGTGGAATTACTGAAAGAAACGAACCTTTCCACCATATTCTAATTTTTCGAGTTTCACCTGTAAGCTAAACAAGCTCTAGCTTAGGGACCCCACTCTCTTGGGGGCCCCCAAAAAAAATTAAAGGGGGAAAAAACAACTATATGTACATTTCCAAAATATAAGATAAAAAACAAACAAAATAAAACCTACATCCAGCAACAGTGTTTTGTGTTGTGTAGGCTCCTGTGACGTAATTCATGGGCCCAACCTGATTGTATTAACTACAATTGCATTGTACGGGTGATAACACTTACCGGTAATTTCATATTAATAATGCTATTTATAATTATTAGTAGTTTGCATCATATATTTGCACCTGTTAATATTTCATATTATACCAAGTTTCTAGAGACTAGATTAGGAGCCTTTGTAAACTGTGTTTCTAAAGGAACTTTCGTCATTGCCAAATGCCAATGTGTTTGCATTATGAAGTTTGCCACGAGCAAAAAATCATTTTAAGTTGGAGCTTAAGAATTATTTCACTATTAATATTATTGTTGTTGTTCAGTCGTTCAGTCGTGTCCGACTCTTCGTGACCCCATGGACCAGAGCACGCCAGGCACCCCTATCCTCCACTGCCTCCCGCAGTTTGGCCAAACTCATGCCAGTCGCTTCGAGAACACTGTCCAACCATCTCATCCTCTGTCCTCCCCTTCTCCTTGCGCCCTCCATCTTTCCCAACATCAGGGTCTTTTCCAGGGAGTCTTCCCTTCTCATGAGGTGGCCAAAGTACTGGAGCCTCAACTTCAGGATCTGTCCTTCCAGTGAGCACTCAGGGCACTCAAACTATTAATATACTTCTTCTTAATTGTACTTCACTAGTAATATGCTTCTTCTTAATTGTATCTCAGTTCAATCATCACCTTGATAAAATACATATTTTGTTACGTGCAAATGGCTTGAGATACCTATAAGTTCCATCAATGACCATAGAGCATATATTCCACGCACAAAAACAGCGGCAATTTCTTGTTGACAAAGCACAGCTGGACATATAAAAAGTTCGCAAACCGGAACACTTACTTCCGGGATTGCAGCGTTTGGGTTCCAAGTTGTTTTGAGTACCAAGGCGTTCGAGAACCGAGGGACCACTGTAACGTAATATTTCGCTCACGGTCACCAATAGCTGATGGAGTTTTGAGTTTGGGGAGGGGTTTTTTTTTCCCCGAGGCAGCGTGGCGTAGTAGCTAGAGCGTTCGACGATGCTTCTCTCTTGGCCCAGCCTACCTGACAAGGTTGTTGTGAAAACGAGACACAGAGCAGCGAGGGAAGCAGGTTGCTCTGTGCATCGCCCCCGAGTTCTTGGAGGAAGAAGAGCTTTGGCAGGGAATTCTGCAACTTGCACAAATTATGCAAATTCTTACGTAAGGGCAGCCGAAACAATCGCTGGGATGGGGCAATTTTGATAACGAGGGAAGGTTGCGCCATTGGGAAGTTTATTAAATGAGGCCTGGCATGGAGAGAGAGAGAGAGAGGAGTTTTTCTCCTTCTCTCCTAACACCGAGAAATCTTGGACATCAGTGCTGGAAATTTCGGCACGGATAAAAGGAAGGACTCGTCCATCGTTGAGGTGTGGAACTCCTTGCTGCTTGAGGCAGGGACGGCCACCAACCTAGACGGCTTTCGCGGAGAATTGGGTGAATTCATAGAATCGTAGAGTTGGGAAGGGACACCCCCGGGGTCATCTAGTCCAACCCCCACTGCAATGCAGGAATCTTTTGCCCAATGTGGGGCTCGAACCCACGACCCTGAGATGGAGAATCTCGTTTTTCTACTGACTGAGCTATCTCCAAAGTCTGTCGAGGAGAAGACGGTCAACAGCCTCTGGCCTGATCCACGAGGCTCTTATCTTACTCTGTGACACGATGTCGATACGTTGGGGACACTCGATGCTTTGCCGCCTGACACTTAGACATCGCGGCTTTTGGAATCTCCGCTTTCGTCTTCAAAACCGAGTTTCTAGTCCCTATGGGGTTGCGGCACATCGAACCCCAGAAAAGGAGGTAGGGAAGAGAAGCAGGCTCTCAGACTTCGCGGCCTTGCTGCATTTACGCTGCTCGTTTGGCAGAAACGGGGCATTTGCCACGCTTGAGGTCTAGAAACATGATTCAAAAGGGAAGTTAAATCGCGTCGTCCCCGGTCTAACCGAAGGCACACTTTTCAGGAAGGGAAAAGGGGCCAGAGAAGCAATGAGGTTTTCGGGATTTCTGTACCCGGGGTGGTGGTGGATTTCCTAGGTGCAGAAATTCGGTTTATTCCTGCAAAAGGCACAGGTGTGATCCTGTGGGATTACGGCCCCCAACGCCCCACCCATCTCTCAAAGCGACCCTTCTCTGCCTCTAGCCCCTTTCCCCCACTTCCTCCTCCTTATATAACAAATCTTGAGTCCACGCCTTTGTGCCCAGGCTCAGAAAGTTCTGTCGTCTCCTCCCTTCCATTTCCTTGTCACCATCCTCCTTCTGCTGAAACTCCTAACCCTGGTTTGTCTCTCCCCAACCCCGGTTTGTCTCTCCCCTAACCCCAGTTTGCCTCCGCTAACCCCAGTTTCTCTCTCCCCCAACCCTGGTTTGTCTCTCCCCTAACCCCGGTTTCTCTCTCCTCTTCCCCCGGTTCATCTCTCTCTACTGACCCCAGTTAGTCTCTCCCCTAACCCCGGTCTGTCTCTCTCCTAACCCCGGTTTGCCTCCGCTAACCCCAGTTTCCCTCTCCGCTAACCCCGGTTTGTCTCCCCGCTAACCCCGGTTTGTCTCCCCCTCCAACCCCTGGTTTGTCTCTCCCCTAACCCCGGTTTCTCTCTCTACTAACCCTGGCTCATCTCTCTCTTAACCCTGGTTCGTCTCTCTCCTAACCCCGGTTCATCTCGAACCTCAGCCTGTGCGTCTTGCTTCTCCGCCCCAACCCCTCCCAACTCTACGATTCTGCGATTCCTTTGGAGGAATCTGTTTGGCCTGATCCAGCTCACTTTTGGTCCGTAAGCAGCATTCCCCTGTATTATGCAAGCCCCGCTTTGGTGGCCCCTTGTGGACGGGGTTTTGGTGCGGCGCGGGCGTGGCTACAGAGAAGCGCCGTCAGCCTCAGGAACCAAGAGGGCTCCGAGTCATTCTTCCGCCCCGGCCGGGACGCCGCTCCTTATCCCTCCTCCTCGGCTCGCCCCTTGACCCTCGCCTTCCCGGATCCCCGTTGTTTTCCCCCTTCGGGGAGTAAGCAGGGCTCCAGATCCTAATTGGAGCTTCCTCCTGCCTCCCTGGGGTTGCCCTCATTTCGCGGCATCGACCGCATCCTCTGCAAAGCATTGTGGGCCGGAGACCTCATTTGCCCCCCAAGATTTCAGCTGTTTAATTAACCATGGCGCCCCCGCGGAATGGGAAAGGACGTTGTGTCTCTCCCCTGGGTTCCCGCCGCTTCCTGAAGTTTAATGAAGTCGAGAGGGGGTAACCCCTGGGGGGGCGGCGGTCATATGACACAGCTTCCTGTCCTCATTCTCCGAGGGCAGGCCCCTTCTGCTATGTCTCTCCCGCCCCCCACATCTGGACCAATCAATGGGTCCCCTTGCGCCCGGCACCGATATCTGCGTCGAAACCTTCAGAGGAGTTCTCCTGCTGTGTCTCTGCATGAGTTGCTGTTCTTTGCATCCTCTCTCTCTCTTCCTCCCTCTCCCCCCCCCACTTGCAATCAGCATCAGGTTGTTCGTTCAGGTGCCTGGGCGGTGTCGCAAAAGCCAACATTATCTTTATCTTTATCTATTATCATTACTTTCTCAAAATAAAAAACAAATACAGATAATGTTTGGAGACATTTTTTTTTACTTAGGTAAGCTAACTTTGCGAAAGGCTGGACTGGATGAATCCCAAACCGGAATTAAGATTGCCGGAAAAAAATATCAACAATCTCAGATACGCTGATGATATCAATCCATTTTTTTCAATCAATTGTAATCTAGTATAATATATGCACAATCTAGTATAATGTATGCATAATCTAGTATAGTATAGGCGTGCCTGGCGTGCTCTGGTCCATGGGGTCACGAAGAGTCGGACACGACTGAACGACTGAACAACAACAAATATGCAAAGGTCCGTATAGTTAAAGCTATGGTTTTCCCAGTAGTGATGTATGGAAGTGAGAGCTGGACCATAAAGAAGGCTGATCGCCAAAGAATTGATGCTTTTGAATTATGGTGCTGGAGGAGACTCTTGAGAGTCCCATGGACTGCAAGGAGATCAAACTTATCCATCCTTAAAGAAATCAGCCCTGAGTGCTCACTGGAAGGATAGATCCTGAAGTTGAGGCTCCAGTACTTTGGCCACCTCATGAGAAGAGAAGACTCCCTGGAAAAGACCCTGATGTTGGGAAAGATGGAGGGCACAAGGAGAAGGGGACGACAGAGGACGAGGTGGTGGGACAGTGCTCTCGAAGCTACTAACATGAGTTTGACCAAACTGCAGGAGGCAGTGGAAGACAGGAGTGCCTGGCGTGCTCTGGTCCATGGGGTCACGAAGAGGCGGACATGACTGAATGACGGAACAACAACAAAGCTATCTTTCCCCTTTTGAAACCTTCCTTGTGTATTCCACTAAATATAATTTAATTTAATGCAAAAACAGGGAGGGGTGAAAGCCAGCGTTCCTTTATCCCCTTTTAAACTCGTATCTTTATTTCGTTAAAATCAGTTTTGAGCTGCCACACTTTACACAGTGCGAAAGGACCCCTGCGCACAGGAACAATGAGCGGGTTTTTAAAAAATAAATTTCCTAAGTTTTAAAAGTCTTGCCTACAGAACACCGTCTGCATTTGATTTTATTTATTTTTCCTCGCTGTGCCCATAGATCGGAGGGGGTGTTGCAGCGATGCAAGCTGTCAGACATTAAAAACCAGTTTTAAAAACAATAAACTGCATTCTGGGGGTCCGAATCCCTGCGATGACGGGGTGAGCTCCCGTCGCTCGGTCCCTGCTCCTGCCCACCTAGCAGTTCGAAAGCACGTCAAAAGTGCAAGGAGATAAATAGGCACCGCTCCGGCGGGAAGGGAAACGGCGTTTCCGTGCGCTGCTCTGGTTTGCCAGAAGCGACTTAGTCATGCTGGACACATGATCCGGAAGCTGGACGCCGGCTCCCTCAGCCAGTAAAGCGAGATGAGCGCCGCAACCCCAAAGTCGTCCGCGAACTGGACCTAATGACACATTCGACTCATGTCAAAACATTTCCGATTCTCGGCCCGTTCGTGGATCCGGATTCAGAAGGCGACTGGGCCGGATCTGAACCCCAGGGCCTTAGTTTGCCTCCCCGCGGCCAAGAGGTTTGCGTCTCCTATGTTTACAGACGTGGCTAAGGATCGGTGCGGATTTTGTTTTCTGCCGGCGGGCGGGGAGGAGAGAGAGAAGGATGAGGCAGAGCGATAGCTCAGAGAGGATGAGTCGGCAGGCGAGTTTGCCGGGAACGCCCTCGGCCGCTTGTGCCAGCTCCAGAGGAATGCGGCTCGTCGAGGGCACTGCCAACGAACCATTTTGGGCGTGCCCAGTGCCGGATTTATGTATAAGCTGAACAAGCTTAGCTCTCCACTCTCTTGTGGGGGGGCAAAAAAAAATCACTATTAATATACTTCTTCTTAATTGTATAATAGAACGATTGAAACACTTCACCATATACTGTTTATATGCCCTTTATACTGTGTTGTCCGGAAGAATTTATTCTTACCATCAATTCACAAATTGTCTGGGCACCCGGCAGATTTCCAACTTACTTTCCTATCGCAAGACACAGATCAGTTTGTAATTTTACAAATGGTGAATTTTTTTTAATATACAAGAGACGTAATGGGCTGCTGTTTAGGAACTGAAGCCTCCTTATAATATCGATCTAATTTTGTATCCCGAATAAGTCTTTTATTGTTACCAATTTTAAATCAAACAGTGCGTGTGTATTACAATAGACGTTTTCGTTTTTATGAGCTTGAAGCTGAAATAAAGTTGATTGATTGATAGCTTAATTGTATTTCAGTTCTACAATTGCTTTGATTAAATACATACTCTGTTAGGTGCAAATGGCTCGAGATACCCATTAGGTCGTGGGTACCCATTAAGGCCCGGGGGGGGGGCGGATCCGGCCCAATCGCCTTCTAAATCCGGCCCAGGAATCAGCATCTTGGCAAGTGTCCCGCCGGCTTGTCGCGAGTGCTGCCCTTTTTTTCCTGCTTCCCCGAGGTAGACTGCGCCTCGAGAGGGAGGCTCCATTTACCTTTCCTTAAACCTCCTCGTTTCCCATGCATCATTTTTTTTAAAAAAATCTTAATCTCTCCGAAGCTCGGAACAGCATTTTGACCTTTCCCACCCACCAGGGTGCTTTTCCGCACGCAGAAATGTTAAGATTTGCCAGCCGTTTCTCCTCTCTCCGCCGTTTCGGGAGGAGTCGTAAAGCCAGCTGATTGATGCATCCCTGTTACACAACTGCTTTCTATATTTTTTATTTTTTATTTTGCAGAGGAAAGTATGTCAGTAGGACAGGGTGACTTCATGCGTGATTTGGCTGAAGCCTTACGGACGGGCTCGGCGGCCAACGGCGACGGGCCGGGAGTCAACGATCCGGGGGCCGGGAGCCAATGGCTGAGTCTGGTTTGGGCGGCCCCACCTTCACTCCCCGGATCCTGGCCACATGTCAGGGATATGTTTAGCAGATGGCGGTTATATAACCCCGGGGAAGTTTCAGGCCTTTGGCAACAACAAAAACCAACAGAGGCTTTCGGGAGATGTTGGGAAACGGACGGTGCCAAGCGATTTTGTGTGTGCGTTTCTTTCGTTTCCTTAAATTTTTATTTTATTTTGTAGCACGAACATAAAACGTCCGTGCAACTGAGCGTGAAAATAGTAAAGAACGGAAAAAAACAAAATGAAAAACATTTCGACGTTTTTCTAACATTTTTTAACACCGAGTTTTTCGGTACCCTGCAAACATTTCCCAGTCTCTTTCTGCAGCCGGCTCCGGTCGTAAGCGGAGAACTCGCAGGGTGGGCGGTTGTAACGGAACGGCGAAGCTTTTGCGGCGTTGAGTGAACGAGTTTTTTATTTTGGTTCCAGCTCACATATAAAATCAGGGAAGTCATAAAACTTTCAAAGCAGCAGGTTACTTCCAACAGTACTCAAACACAGGAGAGAGACGGCTATTTTCAGGATCAGTTCCACTTGGTATGCACGGACCTCTCCACCATGGGAAAAATTCTTTTGCGGCATTATTTTAGGTTTGCCCCCCGCTGGGGAAAAAAGGGTTCGAGCGGCCAGAGAGTGGGGCTTTCGGTTCCTGCCTCGGTTTTGCCGCCTGCAAAATGGGCGCGCGGCGTTTCCTTCTTGGAGTGATTCACTCTCGCGCTCGGCAGCAAGCTACGCCCAAGTGGAAAGTATTTCTCCCTGCGTCGAGGCTGGAATCTTTTCTGCGGTTTTCGTGTGGCGTGCAGTTTCTTGTGGGGAGGGAAAGGCACTCTGCACATGCTCAGAAGAGCCTGTGTGCCGGAGCCTGGCTCCACAGCAAAAGCTCGGGACACACACACACACACACACTAAAAGAAAAAGGGGATAAATGTTGGAAGGGATGGAAAGGACGTCCCTATTTTCACGGGAGAATTTTCACGGGAGAAATCCCTATTTTCCCGGGCGACGGCGTCCCGCTTCTACTTGTTCCCCCGCCTGTAATTTACAACACCCTAACCGGTCGCTCTGAGTGCAAATCCTGCTCCTTAGAAACATGAATCAGGAGACTCCAGCTCCCAGCAGCCATTATGGGATGGCAGGAGTTGACCAGGCAAGAGGGCAGCCAAGATAGTCTAAGGCAGTGTTTTTCAACCTTTTTTGGGCAAGGGCACACTTGTTTTATGAAAAAAATCACGAGGCACACCACCATTAGAAAATGTTAAAAAAATTAACTCTGTGCCTATATTGACTATATATAAAGTAATTCTCTTGAATAGGAATCAAATAAACACATTTTTCCCCACGGCACACCAGGCAACATCTCGCGGCACACTAGTGTGCCGTGGAACAGTGGTTGAAAAACACTGGTCTAAGGTCGCCAACTTTAAAAAAAAAAAAGGAAAATTCGGAAACACAGAGTTTGGGCGTTTTTTTGCCCCCGGTGAATTCCGTCGAAACGTGCGAATGCAAGCAGGTCGGGGCAGAGACCTCTCCTTTGCAAAGGGCCTTTTCTAAATAAAAGTTACGCTCTCCCACACTGTAGCTTTTCAAAAATGCATTTGTTGTTGTCGTTGCCAAGGCGGAAAATTTAACGTGTTTTTCTCTCTCTGTGTCCCCCCCCCCCCCGCAGCGCAAATCGAGGTCATTCCTTGTAAAATATGTGGCGACAAGTCTTCGGGAATCCACTACGGCGTGATCACCTGCGAAGGATGCAAAGTGAGTTTTACGTGCGAGAGAGGGATTTGGAGGAGGGAGATGGCAGCTCCAAAACCAGGCCCATTCCCCCCCCCCCGTGCGAAATTTGCACCCCTCAGAGTGCTTATTTATAGCAACATTTTTTTCCTCTGCTCTTAACAACAAAGAAAAAAAAACCAGCAACAACCCAAGGCAGGCCTGCACGATATTTAAATTATTTAAAGTCGGACGTCCGGCTTCCGAAAAACGTTCAGAAACTGGAACACTTCCTTCCGGGTTTTTGGAGTTTGAGAACCACTGTACATGCAAATTGTTTCTCCCGAGATTTTGTGCATTCCGTTATTTTCAATCTACGCATGCTTTTTCTTAAAACATCTTTTTGGGGTTGTACCTGTTTGGGTTGGAGAACCTGCGTCAGGGAAAATTTGGAGAGGTGCAGATTTCAAAGGCTCGCTGGGCGTGGTTTTTTGGAGTTTTGCTCCTCTAAAAGCAAAGAGAATTTGGATGTTCTGCCCCTCGTCCCCTAATCCCTGCAGCTTCCTCCGTCTCGGCCGATTCCCCTCATTTCCATCTCCTCGTTTTTCTCTCCCGAAGGGATTCTTCCGCAGGAGCCAACAGAATAATGCCACTTATTCCTGCTCGAGGCAGAGGAACTGCCTCATCGACCGGACGAACCGGAACCGGTGCCAGCATTGCCGGCTGCAGAAATGCTTGGCGCTGGGCATGTCGCGCGATGGTGAGTCGCTGACCCAAGAGACGAGAAAAGGGGGGGAAATAAAGAAAAAGCGAAAAGTGTCAAAGGATGTCCAGAGCTCTCTTGTTTTCTGCAGCTGCAATCTCATATTCATTCCTTTAAAATTCTGGTTTATCTCCTATAATGTTTTACTCTGTTTTTATATATGCCGGAGTGGGACGCGGGTGGCGCTGTGGGTTAAACCACAGAGCCTAGGGCTTTCCGATCAGAAGGTCGGCGGTTCGAATCCCCGTTGCTCCCGTTGCTCGGTCCCAGCTCCTGCCAACCTAGCAGTTCGAAAGCACATCAAAGTGCAAGTAGATAAATAGGTACCGCTCCGGCGGGAAGGTCAACGGCGTTTCCGTGCGCTGCTCTGGTTCGCCAGAAGCGGCTTTGTCCTGCCGGCCACATGACCCGGAAGCTGGACGCCGGCTCCCTCGGCCAGGAAAGCGAGATGAGCGCCGCAACCCCAGAGTCGTCCGCGACTGGACCTAACGGTCAGGGGTCCCTTTACCTTTACCTTTATTTATGCCGGAAGCCTCCCAGAGTGGCTGGGTCAACGTTTAGAGGTACTCTCATTTTGACTCAAGAAAACTTGTATTTCAAATTGGGGGAAATAAGTACAGCAAATGGACAAAAGTGTATTGATGATGATGATGATGATGATGATGATTATATTCGTTCCATGCCCATCTGGCTGGGTCCCCCTAGTAGTAATTTATTCATACCACGTCCATCTGGCTGGGCGGCTTCCAGCAAAATATTAAAATACAATAATTCATCAAATATTAAAAGCTTCCCTAAACAGGTCTGCCTTCAGATGTCTTCTAAAAGTCAGATAGATGCACAAAACGTTTAGGGGTATGTGTACCCCTGCACCCCCGAAAACAACAATATTATTAATAATAATATTAATAATAATAATAATAATAATAATAAGCTTATTATTATTAACTATTGTTATTAACCAGTATTATTTCCATCTTCAAACCCCGATATTACAAAAAAACAAAAGCACGATCGCAGGACCATTCAGTCTTGTGTCTCGCAGCTGCCAATCGAAATCTCCCGGAAAGCTGGAAGACGGGAAGGGGGCGTCCAATCAGAGCTTGCCAGTCTGGAGGAGAACCCAGATTTTTTTTCTGGGGAAGGAAAAGGGGTCTCTGCAGCCCGCTCGCAGGAGTGCCGCCGTGCTTGGTTTGACCGGTTTTGAGCCCTACACTGACCTCCTCCTCCTCCTCTTCTTCTTCTTCTTCTTCTTCTTCTTCTCTCTTTGCAGCGGTCAAGTTTGGCCGCATGTCCAAGAAGCAGCGGGACTCCCTCTACGCTGAGGTCCAGAAGCACCAGCAGAGCCAGGAGCAGGGCGGCGGCGTCGGTCCCAAGGACGAGACGGAGACGTTGTCGAGGGTCTACACCACGAGCGTCAGCAGCGGGATCTCCGACCTGGACGACATCTCCATGCTTTCGGACGGCTTCCTCTTCGACTTCCCGCTGACCCCGGAGGGCGGCAGTGGTGGCGGCGGCTACTACAACCTGGACCTTCTGACCTCCGCCCAGCCGTCGCCCGACCAGTCCAGCATCGACGTCAGCGACGCCAAACTCATCAAGCAGGAGTCCATCTACGAGCTGGTGATGGAGCCCGGACTCTTCCCGCACGGCTCGCTCGAGGGCGGACCCTTGGCCCCGGACGTCTCCAGGGTAGAGATCGGTTAGTACGCAAGGCGCTACGGTCGCCAAGGGTGGACTTTGAAGCAGATTCGCCCCGTTGGTTGCCTTTGCGTTGCGAGATTGGCACTTTGACTGTTTGACATGCTTCTCCTCCTCCTCCTCCTCCCTCTTCTTCTTCCTCTTCTCCTTCCTCTCCTTCCTCTTCTCCTTCCTCTTCTTCTTCTTCTTCTTCCTCTCCTCCTCCTCCTTCCTCTTCTTCTTCCTCTTCTCCTATCTCTCCTTCCTCTTCTTCTTCTTCTTCTTCCTCTCCTCCTCCTCCTTTCTCTTCTTCTTTCTCTTCTTCTTCTTCCTTTCCTCCCTCCTCCTCCTCCTCCTCCTCCTCCTCCTTCCTCCTCCTCCTCTTCTTCTTCTTTCTCTTGTTCTTCCTCTTCTTCTTCTTCTTGTTCTTCCTCTTCTTCTTGTTGTTGTTCTTTCTCTTGTTCTTCCTCTTCTTCTTGTTGTTGTTCTTCCTCTTCTTCTTGTTGTTGTTCTTTCTCTTGTTCTTCCTCTTCTTCTTCTTCTTGTTCTTCTTCTTCTTCTTCCTCTTCTTCTTCCTCTTCCTCTTCTTCTTCTTCCTCTTCTTCCTCTTCCTCTCCTCCTCCTCCTCCTCCTCCTCCTCCTCCTCCTCCTTCTTCTTCCTCTTCTTTGGCAATCCCTCGTAGCCGAGTAAGATGTTCTTCAATAAACACTGTTTTAACAGTGTGTCTGTAAGTGACTGTGGAGGCCAATTCTGGATCCACACATCCTTCCACAGTGGGGACATTGGTTTCCGGGCGGGAGTTGATCCCAGTCGGTGAGGGTTTGCCAAGCGTGCCTTCCTCTTAGCACGTTTCTCCCTTGTGTCCTGAGTTCAAGTGCCTTCAAAGCCCAGGAAACCTTTGGGAAAGGCTGCTCTCCAACTGAAGTGACTCGGAAGGTCGGTCCGGCAGAGTCGCAGGGGGAGAAATCCTGACGGCTGTTGTGTGTGCATTTCCTCCGCAGAACGCCTGGCCCAGAACGTGGTCAAATCCCACCTGGAAACGTCTCAGTACACCAGCGAGGAGCTGAAAAGATTGGCCTGGATGCTCTACTCCCAGGAAGACATCCGGAACATGCAGAGCAAGGTAAGTGCCGGCCGCTCACCTTATGGACGACTAAGCGCCAGAAGTTCCTTGCAGCATTTAGACCACAAACCGCGGCGATTTTTATGACAATAATTTTTATTAAACTTTCAGTTGCCATCCAGTAATAGCCTAGAGAAAGCGTAATTAAATTAGAAACCTTGATCTTCGATGTTTTGCGTCCGTTTGGCGTGTTTTTGTCAAATCGGAGCGGCAATGCCTGTTTTCCATTTCCTTCTTCCAAACCCTTGCTGGGGTTTGGCCAAAAAACAACAACAACTAATTTCGCTCCTTTATATTATTTCGTAAAACGTATACACTGCTCGATTGCAAAGAAAAAGAGAGAGTGAGAGAGAGAGGAAGAAACTTCGAAGCGGTTTACAAAACGGCAAAATCAATTTTTACAAAAACCGCAGCCGTGCTTTGAAAAAGACAAAAGTACTAAAGCCGATTGAAATCATCTGGAGAGATTAATCTCTTTCCATGTTAAGAGGATGCTCGCCACCTGACGCCCCAGAGTAATAATAATAATAATAATAATAATAATAATAATAATAATAATAATTTATTTATACCCCGCCCATCTGGCTGTGTTCCCCCAGCCACTCTGGGCGACTTCGAAGAAAATATTAAAAATACATTAAATATCAGTCATTAAATACTTCCCTAAACAGGCCTATTGAAAGATGTCTTCCAAACGTCAGATAGTTGCATAATAATAATGAGTGTAATAAAGTGTAGCTTTTGTGTCGATTTGGCACGACCGAGGCACAAAGGGGACAGGGGAGGGTGGAGAAAGCCGGCCTCTCCTTTGTTGGTCCCCAGCAGAGGTAGACTGCTCTTGCACAAGGAGGTTCCATTGTAACTGTCACGCACTGGAGGTGCCGGAGAGAATTGTTGGGGCCTCAGGAAACACATTTTGACCCTCTTCTCCCCCCCCCCGCCCGTCCCTTCCATGTCCCGTGCAGAGCTGCGAGGCCATGTGGCACGAGTGCACGGTCCAGATCTCCAACGCCATCCAGTACGTCGTGGAGTTCGCCAAACGCGTCGACGGCTTCATGGATCTTTGTCAAAATGACCAGATCATACTCCTCAAAGCAGGTGAGGGCCGGCGGTCGGACAGGCGAGTCACGACAACACGCCTGCTTATTGCAAAACAGAGATAGCTCTGAGAAACGTTGGAGGGGATGGAATAGGACGTCCCTATTTTCAGGGGAGAAACGTTGGAGGGGCTGGAATAGGACGTGTTGGGGAGTTCTTTTTTATGGCCTGTCAATCAAATAGATAAATAAACGTTCTGAGTCTAAACTTCTTTTTATTGCCTTCCTTCCTTCTTCCCTTCCATCCTTCCACCCATTTCTTTATTCCCAAACTAAATCCACCTCGCTTTGATTTCTTCCTTCCTATGGGGGGTTCAACTCCTGTCGATTCGTGGCCTGCCTGGATTCACTTCCGCCAAAACCTTCCTCCTCCCTCCTCCTCGCCTCTTCCTCCGATGCCGTTGCCCCTCTGCGCCAGGCTGCCTAGAGGTCCTCCTCATCCGAATGATCCGGGTTTTCAACCCTCTGAACAACACGGTGCTCTTTGCGGGGAAATACGCCGGAACGCAGATGTTCAAGTCTCTGGGTAAGAAACGGGGATTGGGGTGAGAAATCTGGCCTCCGTTTAGACAAGCCCATGTAAGAAAACACTTTGCAGGCGGCACTTCGCACCTGTTAAACTGGCTAAAATGTTTAGATCTTGGACCAATGTTAGTTGGGAATGCAGGGAGGCTGGAGGTACATGGCTACACATGTGGTGGGACTGTGAAAAGATCAGACAATTTGGGGAAATGATCTACAACGAATTCAAGACTTAGTTGGTCTCTAAGGTGGCACTGTGGGTGAAACCACTGAGCCTAGGGCTTGCCGATCGGAAGGTCGGCGGTTCGAATCCCCGCAATGACGGGGTGAGCTCCCGTTGCTCGGTCCCAGCTCCTGCCCACCTAGCAGTTCAAAAGCACGTCAAAGTGCAAGTAGATAAATAGGTACCTCTCCAGTGGGTAAACGGTGTTTCCGTGCGCTGCTCTGGTTCTCCAGAAGCGGCTTAGTAATGCCGGCCACATGACCCGGAAGCTGTACGCCGGCTCCCTCGGCCAGTAAAGCGAGATGAGCGCCGCAACCCCAGAGTTGTCCGCGACTGGACCTAATGGTCAGGGGTCCCTTGACCTTTTAGGTGCTACTGGAAGGATTTTTAAAATTTTGTTCCTTCCCTATAAAACCCGAAGCCTACCTGCTAGGAATTATGGGCAACGGAATCCCCCAAAAAGTTTCGGATAATCTTTACGTATGCTACAGTGGCTGCCAGAATTTTAATCGCAAAAGCTTGGAAGGGAGAAACCATCCCGTCAAAACCAGACTGGTGAAACAGACTAAGAGAACACGCAGAATTAGCAAATTTATCCGCAAGGCTGCGAGACATTACAGAGGAAGAAATTTTACCAGGGAGTGGAATATATACAGAGTCTGTGTAAAAGAACATTGTCGAAATATCATTCTGTTTGCAAGTTTTGATTGAGCTTCTCTGTGTAAATAGGACAACTTTAATTTATTTATTTTTAAAGTACCGGTAAGTTAATAGGGAGAAAGTCAGGTCAAGTTTAAGGAATCTAACTGGGAAACGTAATGGGAAGATCGGAGGTCAGGTTAAATTGAATTACAGAATGATGTACAAGTATCAACCAAGGAATGAATGAACGTTTTTGTTTTTATTTTTGTGAAGAACATTTATTGATCATTTCTGTTGCACAGTTTTAAAAAACCAGTAGAGCAGGAGGAAGGAAAGACCTTTTTTTAAGGGGTTTTGGGGAGAAAGAGGAACAGCCGCTCACCCGCAAATCGCCGGAGAAACAAACAGCGTCGCTGAGCGAACTCCGTCTTACGTTCTGCAGATCGTGGGGGCAGGGACAAATTCGATTTTCCCAACGCTAAGGAAAGGGACCCAGCGATCGACCGCGATCTACCGAAACCTCACTGGCATCTACCAGTAGATCGCGATCGACCTGTTGGACACCCCGGCAACGGAGCATTCAAAAGGGGGGAAAAACCAGACAAGCCCATCGAGACGTGTACAGGTAGACTGCAACTCCCCGCGATTCCCAGTGACCAAACCCTTCCGCTTTCCCTCTCGCCCCAGGCTGCGACGACCTCATCAACGCCATCTTCGAGTTGGGGAGGAATCTCTGCCGGCTGCAGCTCTCCGACGAGGAGGTGGCGCTCTTCACGGCCGCCGTCCTGCTCTCTCCAGGTAACGTTTCCGAGCACAATTCAAAGTGTTGGTGCTGAGCTTGAAAGCCCTAAATGGCCCAGTATCCCTGAAGGAGCGTCTCCACCCCCGGACACCGGGGTCCATCTCCCGAGGGCCTTCTGGCGGTTCCCTCCCTGCATGAAGCGAGGTTACAGGGAACCAGGCAGAGGGCCTTCTCGGTGGTGGCGCCTACCCTGTGGAACGCCCTCCCATCAGATGTCAAGGAAATAAACAACTACCTAACTTTTAGAAGACATCTGAAGGCAGCCCTGTTTAGGGAAGTTTTTAATATTTGAAATTTTATTGTGTTTTTAATATTCTGTTGGGAGTCACAGGTTGATTCTGTGTCCAGGGCGGCTGTCTACCAGCTGCATCTGGTACGCAGGATGAGACCCTACCTGCCCACAGACTGTCTCGCCAGAGGGGTGCATGCTCTGGTTATCTCCCGCTTGGACTACTGCAATGTGCCCTATGTGGGGCTGCCTTTGAAGGTGACCTGGAAACTGCAACTAATGCAGAATGCAGCAGCCAGACTGGGGACTGGGAGCGGCCGCAGAGACCATATAACACCGGTCCAGAAAAGACCTACATTGGCTCCCAGGACGTTTCCGAGCACAATTCAAAGGGTTGGTGCTGAGCTTTAAAGCCCTAAATGGCCTCTGCCCAGCAGTGGTGAACGGAGCTGCTTGGCTGTCCGGAGCAGCAAACGTGGAGGCACCCCCAGGGGGCAGGGCGTCGCTCCGCAGCGCGCATGTGCCATTCGTCCTGACGTGTGTGCCGTGACGAACGGCGCATGTCCGACCTTCTGCAAATGCGCAGTCCATCTCTGCTGGCACACATGCACAGTCCGTCCAGGCCGCCGGGCCTGAGCAGCAACCTTACGAGATTCCGCCGCACGGAGAGGGTGCCATGCAGTGGGGCTCAGCTTGGGAGTCGCGGGGGGTGGCTCCGAGTATCACCCCCCTCCAGGGTGGCACCCGGAGAGGGCCGTCCACCCTAATGCCCCCTGTTGCTCCGCCCCACCTGAAGGAGCGTCTCCACCCCCATCGTTCATCCCTGACCCTGAGGTCCAGCTCCGAGGGCCTTCTGTCGGTTCCCTTCCTGCGAGAAGCGAGGTTACAGGGAACCAGGCAGAGGGCCTTCTCGGTGGTGGCACCTTCCCATCAGATGTCAAGGAAATAAACAACTATCTGACTTTTAGAAGACACCTGAAGGCAGCCCTGATTAGGGAAGTTTTTAATTTGATGTTTTATCGTGTTTTTAATATTCTGTTGGGAGCCGCCCAGAGTGGCTGGGGAAGCCCAGCCAGATGGGTGGGGTATAAATAAAAAAATATTATTATTATTATTATTGAATGGAAGAGTTGAGAGAGACCCCGAAAGCCATCTAGTCCAACCCCCTGCGATGCAGGAATCATCCCAGACAGGTGACCTTCCAACCTCCACGGAAGGAGAGCCCACCGACTTCCGTCCCACAGGCAAACGGCTCTTGAAAGTCCTTCCTTTCGAGTGCGGTTTTCTGGGCCGAGTTTTGCGACCCGAGCGATCTGACGTCTTGTTTAGGGAATAATAATTATTATTATTATAATATTTTTATTTGTTCCTCAGACCGCCCCTGGCTCTCGGAGGCCAAGAAGGTGCAGAAGCTCCAGGATAAAATCTACTTGGCTCTGCAGCACGAGATCCAGAAGAAGAACGGCAACGAAGACAGGCTCTCTAAGGTATAAAAATGTGGGGAGGGGTGAGGGGGGTACGTTCGAAATGGGGATGAGAAGGGGGCAGCTTCAAGGTTCTTCTGTGGGGAGAAACAGAAAAAACTGCCCCAATATTACCGGAGAGACAAGGCCAGGGGTTGGCAAACTTACCCGGCCTCGGGCCGGTTCCTCCGGCGCCAATCGCACGGAGGGCCAGAGGGCAGGGGAACATGCGCCCATACGCACGTGTACCGTATTTTCCAGCGTATAAGACGACCCCCGACTTTCCCAGTTAAAATATAGAGTTTGAGATATACTCGACCGCAGATTCTCTACCCCCAACTTTTGAGAAGATTTCCCCGGATTAAAAAGTAGTCTTATACGCCAGAATATACAGTACTCGCTTTTTCCGGCGCACTTCTGCCGCGGCGCCGGAAATAGCTTGTGCGCCTGCGCCTGGGCCTCCGCAGACCCGTAAATGACGCTTGCGCATGTGCACGAGCTATTTCCGTTGCCGCACTGACCGCACTAAGAGCGGATGGCAGGGGTCGTCGGGGGCCAGATAATTGGCTCGCTCGGGCCGTATCCGGCCCACGGGCCTTAGTTTGTCAACCACTGGACAAGGCAAACTAGATTAATTAGCAAAAGTTAAGGCTTTGTCTTGCTGGGGGTTGGGCTGGATGACCTCTGGGTTCGCTCCCGGCTTTGCCGTGCTTCGATTCTACAATCCCTTCCTTGCCCCCCCCCCCGACACAGATTATCTCCAAGCTCCCATTGATGAAGACCATCTGCAACCTTCACTTGGACAAGCTGCAGTTTTTCCGCCTCGTCCACCCGGAGATCGCCACGAACTTTCCGCCTCTCTACAAAGAGGTCTTCAACTCCGAGCTCCACTACGGCGGCGGACGGGAGAGCTAAGGCAGCCGAAACCCCGGAGAGAGAAAACTTTTAAAACTTTGGAGGACGGCGGAGCCAAGAGACGGGGAGGGTGCAGCGTTACGGATAACAATGTCTCTTTTTTTAATTTAAAAAAAGGACACACACCCTCTCGCCCGCCACCACCCGGGAGGTTTGTTTTGAAACCCAGCGGCCGGCCGCAAAGACCTTTCCGGGCCCGCGTTCCCTTCCGCCCGCAGTCGCTCTTGAATGTAATAGCACCTCGACGGGTGCTCGGAAAAGGAAGCGGCCCTTTTTTCCGTTTTTTTTTGCGAAATGAATGTGAACCGAGAAGCTGCGCTGTGTGTTGACCTCTCCTGTTTTTATTTGCCGCACATCCCCACGGAAGCACGCCTTCGCACGTGCCGTGAAACTCGCAGGTTCCGTAACCGTTTGTATAGTACCGATATTACTATTAGGCTGTCCCTTGTGTCCGTCCGTCCGTCCCCCCCAAGTTTCAACGACACGGCACGGATGGAAAAAAGGGGCCGATGCGGACTTCTTCGTGTGACTGGTACGAGTTGGGGGGGACACACCGCAGCGTATTGTGGGAAGGCTTTTGTTCTGCTCTTGGGGGTCCGTCCGTCCCCCCTCTATGAGTGCCATGGGGCAGCTGGAAACACAAACCGGGAGGGCTGGACCCTCCGGCGGAAACGAAGGGGCGAGAAACAGGGACCTATAGATCTCTCTCTTATTCCGGTCAACGGCCAGTATACGGAACAGGGATCTCTGACGCTTCCCTTTCGGAGACTTTAGTGCTGCTAACAGGATAGAGAGGCTGGGGGAGAAACCCAGCCCAGTTGTGCGGGGTATAAATATTATTATTATTATTATTATTATTATTATTATTATTATTATTATTATTCTTAGAGAGAAAAGGGCACCTTGGAGATGGGGCACTTGGCAGGAGGGTCTCGCCGCTGCCGGCTGCAAAGATGGGCGCGAGACTCTGGATCACAGGGTCGTGGGTTTGAGGCCCGCGTTGGGCACAAGATTCCCGCCTCGCGGGGGGGGGGGGTTTCGATCGGGTGACCCTCGTGGTCCTTTTCGAACTCTGATCCCACGGTTCCATTCTTGGGTACGGGGGGGATAATCTGGAAAACGATCCGTACACCACACCACAGCGGGTTGCGTTCTGTGTTTTCCCTGCTCCCGATAGGCCCGTTGCCGGGAAAGCACAGGACGGAATCGAGACCGCGGCTCTGCTCTTGAGTAGAAGGCAGTGGGACGCAGCCGAGGGTCAGTGACCAGATCTAGCCCCCTGCCTTCTCCCTAAACGTGCTGGAAATGGTTTCGAAAAGTCAGTACAGTGGTCCCTCGGTTCTCAAACTTAATCCGCTCCGGAAGTCCGTCCCAAAACCAAAGCGTTCCCAAACCAAGACGCCCTGCTTTTCCATAGAAAGGAATGCAAAACGGATCGATCCGTCCCAGGCTTTTAAAAACAGCCCCTAAAACAGCAATCAAACGGGGATTTTACTATCTAACGAGGCCACCGGTCCATAAAATGAAAGCGATAAACAATGTACTGCGGTCACAAAATCAATCGGTAGCTGAACCGGGTTCCGCACAGTCACAAAAACAAAATGAGAAGAACCGCAAAAAAGAAAACTCAAAATAAATAGCAAAAACGGAGCACATTCGGCTTCCGAAAAAAAGTTTGCAAACCGGAACACTTACTTCTGGGTTTGCAGCATTTGGGTTCCAAGTTGTTTGAGTACCAAGGCGTTTGAGAACCAAGGGACCACTGTGTTGCCATTTCCACCGTTTCTGGGCCATGCCTCTTAAAAGGAAGCAGGAGTCGTGCCCTGGGGTTTGGGGTTGCCGTAGGTCCAGATTTTCCCGGACACGTCCGGGATTTTAAATTGCGGAAACAGCATCCTGGGTTGAACGTCAAAAAAAACCCCGGCAAAACATCCTAGTTCAGAACCAGGAAGTTTGGGGTGAATTCCCCCGAGGAAGCTCGACACGTCCGGATTTATTTATTTTTACTTCTTGAGCTACGGCAAACCCTAGAGATGTATTTTTCCCGCATGGTGTTTTTATATAAAAGGGTTTTGGGGTTTTTCCCCGCTGCGGTGTCCAGGCAGGAGGGGGCTGCGGGTCGATGCCGTTTCCGAAACACCACGGAGATGCGTCAGCCGCAGCAGCGAACCCCGGTTCCGGAACGGGGTTCCTGCAAAGGACCCCTGGGGGTGCGGCGGTTGTCTTCATTTCATCCGCTATTGCTGCGGGAAAGCACTTTAAAGACATCGTGTGTAGAGAGACCGATCCGGGCCGACGCGGATCCGACTCTTCCCCAACGCTTTTTGCAAAATGCACTTTACTCGCGAGCGAGCGGGTCGGATCGAGGAAGGAGACCAAACGCCGCCCCCCCCCCTGCCGCCACCCTCGAGTCGTGTTTGACAATCCCCAGAGAGAGAGAGAGAGAGAGAGAGAGAGAGAGAGAGAGAGAGAGAGAGAGAGAGAGAGAGAGAGGAAATATGT
The DNA here is from genome assembly GCF_009819535.1 of Lacerta agilis. Classification (NCBI taxonomy): domain Eukaryota; kingdom Metazoa; phylum Chordata; class Lepidosauria; order Squamata; family Lacertidae; genus Lacerta; species Lacerta agilis. Next base: position 10,275,718 of record NC_046329.1, read on the forward strand.
AAAAAATAATGATAAATTTTTTCTGTTGACTGGCGATACGGAAAGGGCAGTGCTAATATTTACGTCTTGAAAAATGCACTTTCCCCCCGCGAGCTCAAAACTCCCGGAGGTTTATAAATAAAAAGGCTACACGTGGTCAGTATATCGGCCTGTTGTGTTGTTCAAATGAGAGGCGTCGCCATGTTGGGGTGACCCCCAGATAAAAGGGACCGATAGCTTTCCCCCCCCCCCCCACGTTCCCTTCTTAGCCCACATTTGAATTTGCAAGAATCCCCAAACCGCACTCTGAGCAATAAGATGCGCGTCTGGGGAAACAAAACCGACATAAGTTTCTGGTCCTCATGAGGATAGACTTTGAACAGAGTGGAGGCTCGACCGGTGGGGTAAGGGAGATATTTTTAGGGGTCATGAAGAACAAAACCAAACGGGCAGTATCCTTCCCCCCCCCCAGCCCACCCAAATGGTATGATAATAAACGACCCGATATAAACACACACACACACTCACACACAAAAATATATATGTATTTTTTCTTTCTTTCTTTTTAAAAAAGGAAGCTTAGATGTGTATTTATCACCTCTAGAAACCCTCACACTGTGTTTGGGGAAGAAGTTGCTTAATATATTTATTCTTGTGAATGTCGGTGCAAAAAGGAAGAATCTATACCATTGCAAGCTTTGATGTTTTATGTTTTCGGACGAATGAGAAAAAAAGGCATTTTATCTGTTAAAGCACTAATACTGCACAAACACACACACAGAGAGATAAGCGCACAGAGATTTAAGTGTTCTGGAAAAGACCTACCTTGGGGGGGAAAAATTGGTTTTTTGTTTTAAGCCTAACGAACCGCTTCTGTTTGCATTGAATGTTTTGTGTAAAATTGTAACTTCTATTTTTTTAAAGAAAATTGGGGTGGGGTGTGTGGGGGGGGAATAAAGCCCTACATTTCCTATTAGGGACTCTGGACTGTTTGGGGGGGGCGGGAAATGCAGAAGAAGGACAGTATTTATTTAAACGGGGGGGAGGGGGGAGAGAGAAAAGGGGTTTTTTCCCATAAAATTTAATATAAATGTGCTTAAAACGGCAAGGAGGACCTTTCGGATGAGATGTATTCTGTGGGACGGTGAGATGTACATTGCACAACGGGAAAGGACGGATGGAGCAAAAATAAACCCATTTTGCAGGATGGAATACAAAAAAAATAGACGAGTTTGGGGTCTTTTTTGCCATTTCCCTTCCTTGTAAGAACTCGTCCGGCATCCTGTTCTCACGGTGGCAACCCAGATGCGGGGCCCCGAGTTCAAGAGCAGCTCAACTCTCCTGCGGTTCCCGGCAGCTGGAATTCAGAAGCATCACTCGGCCTCCGACTCCGTTGGCAGGTCAAAACCACCCCGGCTGGTAGCTTTTCAATAGCCTTCCCCTCCACGAATCTGCCCAGTCCTCTTTTAAATCCTGTGGCAGGGAGTTCCACGGTTTAGCTCTGCACTGAGGGCTTTCCGTTATCTGTCCCGGACCCTTTTGCTGGGTGCCCCCGAGAGTTGGAAGGGACCCCGAGGTCTTATCCGGTCCCAGCCCCTGCAACGCAAGGAAGCTTTTTGCCCAACCCGGGACTCGAACCCGCGCCCTTGAGATCAAGAAAAGTCTCACGCTCTGCAAACTGAGTCACATATGAATGAATGAATATTCGCGTCGGGCGTCGGCCATAGCGATAAAACAACATACAGCGATATACAAAGAACAGAAATGAAAAGTCAGTTATATAAAATACATTTTGGGGTTTTGAATCAATGGTCAAAAATAGTAGATCTTATTCCGATTGCTAAAAAGCTTCCCACTTTTGCTGTCCCCTGCTCATATTGATGTGCCAAGGGAAAGGACACTGGGGCAGTGGCTGGGCGACCCGGAAGGGACAATAAAAGAGGGGGGATAATCTCATTCCTCAAGTCTTGATCAAGAGGGCAAGCCAGAAGGGCATGCGCCGCCGATTCGGGACGGCCATCTCCGCAGGGACGTTATTCGTGTGGGATCTGTTGGAATCGTCCCTCGAGTCCAGCCAAGGGCAAGACATTCAATCTTACAAGAGTCAAAGCACATCTATATTTTAAAATTGCTAGGTTGTGCAGATAGGGTGCCGGAGAGTCGAAATGGGAAGTTGGAAAACAGTCACGCCACGGGGAAAATTTCCTTATTGTGTCTCCTCCAGCACCATAATTCAAAAGCATAAATTCTCCGGCGATCGGCCTTCTTTATGGTCCAGCTCTCACTTCCACACATCACTTAACCAGAGCTTTAATTATTCGAACCTTTGTCGGCAAAGTGATGTCTCTGCTTTTTGAGATGCTGTCTAGGTTTGTCGTCGCTTTTCTCCCAAGAAGCAGAAACCCTTAAAGCCTACAGGACCAAAAATTGGGTTCATCCCAACATACAGTCCCTCCTCTGACAGTTGCACCCATTCCTGCCTTGCCTTGAAAGGGGGTCAGACTAAATGACCAGGGGGGTCCCCTCCCAACTCTACATCTCCGTGATGCTAAGATTCTCTCCTCTGCAATTCCTGCACCTGCTCCGAGGTCACGCGGATTACCTACTAACAGCTGGGGGGGGGATCACATTTATCCAGTATTTTTAAATTGGGGGTGGGAGAGAGGAGGGAGGGGAGATTTGTTTGTTTGCAAGCAGCGACATCTAGTGGACGCGGGTCGCATGATGGCTCCGTTCACACCATCCATTGGAAGCGCCGGGGTCCCACTTTATTGACAGTAGCGGCTTCCCCCAAATAATTTTGGGAGATGTAGTTTGTTAAGGGTGGTGCTGAGAGTCCTTAGGAGGCGCCCTGTTCCTCTCCGAGAGCTACCGTTCCCAGAGATTCCTGGGAAGAGAGATTGACTCTTAAGTCACTATTAAGTGACCAGTTATGCTCTCCTTCCTTCCTTCCCTCCCTTTCCTTCCTTCCCTCCCTCCCTTTCTTTCTTTCTTTCTTTCTTTCCTTCCTTCCTTCCTTCCTTCCTTCCTTCCTTCCTTCCTTCCTTCCTTCCTTCCTTTCTTCCTTCCCTCCCTTTCCTTCCTTCCTTCCCTCCCTTTCCTTCCCTCCTTCCTTCCTTCCTTCCTTCCTTCCTTCCTCCCTTTCCTTCCTCCCTCCCTCCCTTTCCTTCCTTCCTTCCTTCCTTCCCTCCCTTTCCTTCCTTCCTTCCTTCCTTCCTTCTTTCCTTCCTTCCCTTCCTTCCCTTTCCTTCCTTCCCTCCCTCCCTTTCTTTCTTTCTTTCTTTCTTTCTTTCCTTCCTTCCTTCCTTCCTTCCTTCCTTCCTTCCTTCCTTTCTTCCTTCCCTCCCTTTCCTTCCTTCCTTCCCTCCCTTTCCTTCCCTCCTTCCTTCCTTCCTTCCTTCCTTCCTTCCTCCCTTTCCTTCCTCCCTCCCTCCCTTTCCTTCCTTCCTTCCTTCCTTCCTTCCTTCCTTCCTTTCCTTCCTTCCTTCCTTCCTTCCGTCTTCTTTCTTTCTTTCTTTCCTCCCACCCTCTTTCCTTTCCTTCTCTAATCTTAAATTTTAATAAAAAGAAAACCAATCAATTCTGTCCAAAAATTAAATCATATATGTTACCGGAAACCTATCTGCACTTCCATAAGGATACATTATATATTACAATCCTTCTTCAAATACTCTCTATATTTCTTCCAGTCTTCTATCACCTTCTCCTCTTTCTGGTCGCGGATCCTTCCAGTCATCTTCTCCTTGTGCCCTCCATCTTTCCCAACATCAGGGTCTTTTCCAGGGAGTCTTCTCTTCTCATGAGGTGGCCAAAGTCTTGGAGCCTCAGCTTCAGGATCTGTCCTTCCAGTGAGCACTCAGGGCCGATTTCCTTGAGAATGGAGAGGTTTGATCTTCTTGCAGTCCATGGGACTCTCAAGAGTCTCCTCCAGCACCACTGCCTGCATGCAAACACCAGACGGAAGAAAAATTACATTTCCTTCTGCTTCAGCTGCATCCTCAAGTTTCAGATGCTGCCGTTGTATCGGTCGCAAGCAAGCTCACCTAGCTGGATAGGGTTACCGTCACCCCAGCCAACAATAGGCTCAGAAATACAATCGTGTGCTCCCTTCCGCAGGCCCGGCTTCCTGGGCTAAGCTCCATAGACATCACAGAACCCTCGAGTTGCAAAGAGACCCCAGGTGGTCATCTAGCCCAACCCCCTGCAAGGCCCACTCTCAAGGCAGAAACTCAAAAAATTAGAATATTGTGGAAAAGTCCATTTCTGTAAGCAACTGTTTTCATTAGCTACTGGGGTTTAATATACGAGATAGACTCATGACATGCAAAGCAAGATACGTCAAGCCTTTGGTTGTTATAACTGTGATGATTATGGCGCACAGCTGATGAAAACCCCAAAGCTGAGATTAATTTGGGGTTCTCATCAGCTGTGCGCCATAATCATCACAATTATAACAAATAAAGGCTTGACATATCTCGCTTTGCATGTCGTGAGTCTATCTCATATATTAGTTTCACCTTTTAAGTTGAATTACTGAAAGAAACAAACCTTTCAATGATATTCTGATTTTTCCGAGTTTCACCTGTTACATCATAAAACCCTCGAGTTACAAAGGGACCCCAGGTGGTCATCTAGCCCAACCCCCTGAAAGGCAGAAATATACGCAGCCAGACAGGGATCGAACTGGCAACCTCGGTTGTTATCAGCACCACACTCAAGCCAACAGAGCTACAGTGGTATCTTGGTTCTCAAATGCCTTGTTTTGGTTCTCAAACGCCGAAATCCAGAATTTTGGGGGGGGGGAGCCCCAAGAGAGTGTGGCCCCAAGTTATAGCTTGTTTAGCTTATAGGTAAATCCGGCACTGGAGCTCAGTCCAGGAAGCCGGGCAAGCGGAGGGGAGCGCACGATTGTGTTTCCGTTGGCCGGGGCGACGGTAATCCTACCCGGCTGGTTCGCTTTCCTTGCGGCCGATACAATGGTACGACGGCGCCTGAAACGTGAACCTCCCATTATGAGCTGGCGGCACACTGACGAGAGATGCATCCAGGACCCCAACCGAGGAAACCCAGCACCCAAAGGCGGGCCGCGGGTTCGGTTTTTGCCGAGGGGTCCTGGACGCAGCGAGGATGGAGCCTCTGCGACAGGAAATGTAAGTTTTCTACTGCCCGGTTTTTTGCACGCAGCCGGTGTTAGGAATTAGCAATATCGAAAGCAGCACGATGACCAGAAACAAATGCAATATGGAAATGCAATACAATATGAACAAATGCAATATGGAAAACTTTAGGGACTGATTCAGAACATCCTTCCTTCCTTCCTTCCTTCCTTCCTTCCTTCCTTCCTTCCTTCCGTCCTTCCTTCCTTCCTTCCTTCCTTCCTTCCTTCCTTCCTTCCTTCCTCCCTTTCTTTCCTTCCTTCCTCCCTTTCCTCCCTCCCTCCCTTTCATTCCTTCCTTCCCTTCCCTTCCCTTCCCTCCCTCCCTTTCTTTCCTTCCTCCCTCCCTTTCCTTCCTTCATTCCTCCTCCCTTCCTTCCTCCCTCCCTCCCTCCCTCCCTCCCTCCCTCCCTCCCTTTCTTTCCTTCTTTCCTTCCTCCCTTTCCTTCTTTCCTTCCTCCCTTTCCTCCTTTTCCTCCCTCCCTCCCTTTCCTTCCTTCATTCCTCCTCCCTCCCTTCCTCCCTCCCTCCCTCCCTCCCTCCCTCCCTCCCTTTCTTTCCTTCTTTCCTTCCTCCCTTTCCTTCCTCCCTCCCTCCCTTTCCTCCTTTTCCTCCCTCCCTCCCTTTCCTTCCTTTCCTCCCTCCCTTTCCTTCCTTCCCTCCTTCCTCCCTCCCTCCCTCCCTTTCTTTCCTTCTTTCCTTCCTCCCTTTCCTTCTTTCCTTCCTCCCTTTCCTCCCTTTTCTCCCTCCCTTTCCTCCCTCCCTTTCCTTCCTTTCCTCCCTCCCTTTCCTTCCTTCCTTCCTTCCTTCCTTCCTTCCTTCCTTCCTTCCTTCCTTCCTTCCTTCCTTCCAACTACTGCTTCGTTGAATTCTTCATCAGCGAATGAAAAATACTCTGGAAAAGTGCTCATGCAATTATGCAGTCACTAATATTTTCATGTATATTATATCGATTCGAAAAAAGATGGGTTAATGAAGAAATTACATGTCTTTCTACTAACGAGCGTCGAACTAATTCGCCGGTGAAGAATCCAGTGGAACAGTATTCGTGATCCGGAAACACTGTTCCGAGTTGGACATCAGAATCGGACATTTACGAAAAGCTTCACAGCCTGTTCTCCGCCGGATAAAGTCTGGCATCGTGATTCATTTAAGGACTTTCAGAGACTTTCAGTTTGTTAGTTTTGAAGTTTTGAATCAGTCCGTAAAGTTTTTAATATTGTATTTTTTTTTTTTTCTGGTCATCGTGTCACTTTCGATATTGCTGGCTCACATTTTGCAACAAAGGGGTTGGTTGGTTTAATTGGTGTTAGAAATTAGCCAGGTGCCAGGAGCGTTTTGCAACAGGGTCCGGTTGCGCCACAAAATCTCAATACGGCTAGTTCCTCCAGCTTTCTCCACCACGTCAGTGGAAGAGCTTCTCCCCTGCATTTTTACCCCAACATTTTCTCCCAAGAAGTCCATGGTTCGCCCCCCCCAACTCAGTCAATCCCTACGACGACCCTGCGAGGTAGGCCAAGAGGCTGCGACTGACTCTGAGGTCACCCAGCGAGCTTCCTGACGGAGAGGGGATTCGAACCCCGATCTCCAAGGTCCCAGCCTGACCCACTAACCGCTGCACCCCGCTGTCTTCCTAGAGTCCTGCTGTTATGGGGCAGCTCTATAAATTAAGTTGGCAAATAAATATGGGGAAACAAGGAGAAGAAGAAGGATCTGAAAGTGTTTCCTTGCAGCTTGAATTGGTTCTATTCTGGACTCTTTCATTTGATGTTTTAATGTGTCACAATACCCCTCCAACGCTTCTCCAATGAAAAATCCCCTCCGACGTTTCTCCCGTAAAAATAGGGACGTCCTATTCCATCCCCTCCAACATTTCTCCATGAAAATAGGGACGTCCTATTCCATCCCCTCCAACGTTTCTCGCCTGAAAATAGGGACGTCCTATTCCATCCCCTCCAACATTTCTCCAATGAAAAGAGAGATGTCCTATTCCATCCCCTCCAACGTTTCTCCTGTGCAAATAGAGACATCCTAAGTAAAAGCAGGACATTCCGGGATCGACTCAGAAACCGGACAATCCGCTTGGAAAGACTGATAACAGTGACTGGCCTCTCTCTCTCTCTCCCCCAGGACATCCCAATCTCCTCCGGAGGCTGAAGGCCGCATGGAGGCGGCAGAGCTGCGGTCAGAGGGCCAACCGTTCCTTCTCTCCGGCCGTGGGAGCCCCAAGATGGACTGCATCATCTGCTACTGCTCCTACGACCTGTCGGGCCGGCTTCCGCGGCGACTCTACTGCGGCCACACCTTTTGCCAGGCCTGCATCCGACGGCTCCACGTCGTGGCCAACGAGCAGCGCTGGATCCCATGCCCGCAGTGCCGCCAGAGCACGCCAGCTCCCCGCGGAGGGGTCACCATGCTTGACCTCGACCTCGCCGCCTTCCTGGCGGTCAAGTCGGAGAAGGAGCACCCTCGGGCCAGGCCGGAGACAGAGGCGGCCTCCAAATCGCCCGCCAAGGAGGAGCCAGTCACCCGGCAACCCGAAGGCCTGTGCCACGAGGCAGTGCCACGGCCGTACCTGCCGCCAAACAGCTGCTGTGACGGCTGCCTCTGCTGCGGGACCACGGCGGCTTTCCAGAGCTGACCGGGAGTCGTTTGGGGCCCCCCATCTGCCCCACATCCTCCTCGAAGGGATAGCAGAGTCCAGCTCCCTGTTCCAAGCTCCGCTCGCCTTGTCCGAGAGCCGCGTATTTTTTTAAAAATCGATTTTTTGCTATTTTTATCTATCGAAAAAAATATTATTATTTAGATCTCTTGGACAACTGGGCAAAAACCATTCACCCCCTCCTTTTCATCTGTCTCTTTGGAATTTGTATGTTTGGCTTGAGGTCTAAATAACAAGGACTACGACTGCCAAATTTTGAGTGACCTCAGCCGGGCAGATCCCTCGCTCCTTCCGGAAGGAGACCAAACTGCCCCTCTGGAGGGAAATTCAGCTTGTCCGAGCTCCAAATATGTCCCAAGGGATGGATTTCCTGAGCAAATTTAGGAACTGGACTTGGAGACCTGCCCAAGTCCAATATGTCAGAGCGAGACGGGGCTTGGATTCCAATTTCCAGCTCCCCCTTTGGTTTGGTTTTCTCGACACCCCCTGGGTTCCTGCCTGCTTCTGGAGGTTTCCCATCTCTGGGCTTCCAATACATTGAGCCTGACGGCGTTTCGTTAGCAACCGCGAGGACGGAGATTTCTGCACCAAAGCGGGTTGGACTAGATGACCCCCCGGGGTCCCCTTCTAGGACTCCAGCGGTCGCCTAACTTAATGGAACTTCCGTGGACACTCTTGACAGACTCTGCCACGTCCGCGATAACCTGGCCAAAGATGAGACGCGGTTTGGAGAAAGAAGCTGAATTTTTTAAAAAAATTATTATTATAGTAAAACCAGAGTGGAACAAGTTTTTGTGAGGTTTGCTCTCAATAAACAGGGTTTTGGACGTTTTGGTGCGTTTCGTGGCCTGGGCTAGCTTCCTATGCTGCCTGCTCTAACCACTGCTCCTTACTGCCCAAACCAGCCGCCGTCCTCCCTCTCCCCCCTCCCTAGCCCAACTGCCTTTAACTGCCCTGTCACCTGTCCGTCACGCTCCATCCTCAGCCAATCGGCACGCAGCATGCCTCAAAGGTCCCGCCCACTGGACTCCACCTTACCTTCAACCCCACAAATATCTCTTTGTTGCCAGGGCCGGATTTGGATTTGATGCGGCCCTCAGCTCCTGAAGGTCATGGGGCCCTTTCTATGTCCAGCTGTCCTTTGTCAAAAACAAATTGTCGCTGTTTTTTGTGTGTGTTGAATATATGCTATACGGTAATTTATGGAGATATCTAAAGCTGTTTGCACATCACAAAATACGCATTTTATCAAGGTAGTTGTTGAACTGAAATGCAATTAAGAACAAGTACATTAATAGTGAAAGAATTATTCAGCTCCAACTGAAAATGATTTTTTATTATTATTCACAAACTTAATAATGCAAACACATCGGCATTCGGCAAGAACAAAAGCTCCTTTAGAAACACAATTGACAAAGACTCACAATCTGGTCTCTAGAAACTTGCTACCACATGAAATAACAACAATAGGTGTAAATATATGATGCAAACTACTAATAATTGTAAATAGCAGAATGTGGGCACCCTATATATAGAAAGGAGCAAAGCAGGGATATTTTGGGGAGCAGGCTAGCAGGCGGGGCCCACGACTTACACAACACAAAACACTGTTGCTGGGTGTAGGTTTTATTCCATTTTTTTTATCTTATATTTTGGAAATGTACCTCCAGGGTTGTTGTTTTTTTCCTTTAAATTTTTTTGGGTGCCCCCAAGAGAGTGGGGGCCTAGGCTATAGCTTGTTTCGCTTATACGTAAATCTGGCACTGATTCTTGCTTTCCCTGAACTCTTTAGCGCTTGCAAAGAACAACATTGCAAAGACCTGGGCCCTCCGCAGTTTATTTCAACTGGGGGGGGCCCTCAGGAACCCCAATGCACCCAATGGGCTTCGCTATATGTCGCCAGGTGACACCCCCAATCTTGCCTGCGTTGTCCTTGAACTTCAACGATGCTCCTGGATGGGGGATGAAGGACCTAATACAGAAGCGAATTTTCAAATCCATTGCCCCGCCCACACATCCCCTTTGGCTCCGCCCATTGCTAGCACGTGGCCCCCGGAAGCTTCCGCAGGCGGGGGATAGCGGCCCTCGGCTGCCGAATAGCCCCCACGCGTCCCTCTCCGGCGGCATCCTTTCCCATCCCTTCCTCGCCCCGATCTCGGGTGTCTCGGCACCTTCAGAGCAGCAACGGCGGGGAAACCGCCCCCAGGCGACTCGAGCGAGCGAGCCCAGCCGCGCAGAGAACGAGGGAGAGGAAAGCCCAGCGCGACCTGGCTGGCTTTTGCTCCTGCAAAGGACCCTTTCCGGATCGGGGACGCCGCAGAGAAGGCCCTACATCCCCGAAGAGACAAACTGCATCTCCACGTTGGCGCCGGGCCGGACGGCCGCCTCGCAGCTGCCCACCCGGCGTTTGGCGGCGAAGGGGAAGACTTTCCGGAAAGACCTCTGGAAATTGGCGCCCATGAAGGCGTAGACGATGGGGTTGAGGGAGGAGCTGGCGTACGACATGCAGTGAGCCCAGATCTTCAGCTTGTAGGTGTAATAGTTGCGCCGGAAGCCGGAGCCGAAGGCCTGGGCGAGGATCAGCAGCTGCATTGGGCCCCAGCAGACGGCGAAGAGGGCGACGATGGCGGCCACCATCCGCGATATCTTGCCCCGCACGGCTTCCGAGCCCCCGGCCAGCTGGCGGACCTGCAAGGAGTCAAGAAGGGGGGACTTGCAATCATATTGGCTTGACCTCTGCCGTCTCGACTCTGGTGTCCGCGGAGGCGCAGGTCCGTACTGCGTCTGCCAGCTCCATCTGGTACGCAGGATGAGACCCTCCCTGCCCGCAGACTGTCTGGCCAGAGTGGTGCATGCTCTGGTTATCTCCCGCTTGGACTACTGCCATGCGCTCTCCGTGGGGCTCCCTTTGAAGGTGACCCGGAAACTGCAACTAATCCAGAATGCGGCACCCAGACTGGGGACTGGGAGCGGCCGCTGAGACCACATAACACCGGTCCTGAAAAGACCTATATTGGCTCCCAGGATGTTTCCGAGCACAATTCAAAGTGTTGGTGCTGACCTTGAAAGCCCTAAACAGCCCAGTATCCCTGAAGGAGCGTCTCCACCCCCATCGTCCAGCCCGGACACCGCATCTGGCTCCCGGGCCTTAGGTTGCCTCCCACTGGTCAAGACAGAAGGACTGTTTTTGGGGGACAGGGGGCAGGCAGGTCTTGGTCCTGAATGGGGTAACTGTGCCCCCGAAGGACCAGGTGCACAGCCTGGGAGTCATTTTGGACTCACAGCTGTCCATGGAGGAGCAGGTCAGTTCTGTGTCCAGGGCAGCTCCATCTGGGACGCAGGATGAGACCCTCCCTGCCCGCAGACTGTGGCCAGAGTGGTGCATGCTCTGGTTATCTCCCGCTTGGACTACTGCCATGCGCTCTCCGTGGGGCTCCCTTTGGAGGTGACCCGGAAACTACAACTAATCCAGAATGCGGCAGCCAGACTGGGGACTGGGAGCGGCCGCCGAGACCATATCACACCGCAGAGACCCTATAGAGCAGGCATGTCCAATAGGTAGATCATGATCTACCGGTAGATCACTGGACGTCTGTGGTAGATCACTGGTAGATCAGTGGCTCCCCCCAAAGAAGCTAAAAAACTTTGCCCCCCCCCCTTAAAAAAGCTCAACATCTTTGCCCTGCACCCCTAAAATGACCTGAACCACGAAAAATAGGGCTTTCCTCTTCCCTAAAGAAGCTCAACAACTTTTACGTGAACTCCCCAAAACAGGGCTTTCCTTCCTGAAAAAAAAGCTCAACAAAAAGGGGGTAGATCACTGCCAGTTTTTAACTCTGTGAGTAGATCGTGGTCTCTTGGAAGTTGGCCACCCCTGAGCTATAGAGAGACCTGCATTGGCTCCCAGTACATTTCCAAGCACAATTCAAAGTGTTGGTGGTGGCCTTGAAAGCCCTAGTTCAGTGTTTTTCAACCTTTTTTTTGGGCAAGGGCACACTTGTTTTATGAAAAAAATCACGAGGCACACCACCATTAGAAAATGTTAAAAAAAATTAACTCTGTGCCTATATTGACTATATATAAAGTAATTCTCTTGAATAGGAATCAAATAAACACAATTTTCCCCACGGCACACCAGGCAACATCCCGCGGCACGCTAGTGTGCCGCGGAACAGTGGTTGAAAAACACTGGACTAGTTACATGAGAAGAGAAGAATCCCTAGAAAAGACCCTGATGCTGGGAAAGATGGAGGGCACAAGGAGAAGGGGACGACAGAGGACGAGATGGTTGGACAGTGTTCTCAAAGCGACTGGCATCAATTTGGTCAAAGTGCGGGAGGCAGTGAAGGATAGGTGTGCCTGGCGTGCTCTGGTCCATGGGGTCACGAAGAGTCGGACACGACTGAACGACTGAACAACAACAACAAAGTTACAGGTAGGTAGCCGTGTTGGTCTGCCGTAGTCGAAGCGAAATAATAAAAATAAAGAAATCCCTTCCAGTCGCACCTTAGAGACCAACTAAGTCTGTTCTTGGTATGAGCTTTCGTGTGCATGCACACTCCTTCAGATACACCGAAGCGGAAGTCACCAGGCCCTTATACCATGGCGGCAGTTGAAGCGGCGGTTGAAGCAGAACACTGGCGGTCCGGAGGACAAGAGGAGGGCAGGGAAGCCCAGCTCCGCCGCCTCTCCGTCCCCGTAGGAGCCCCAGAAGCTGTGTACCTGCCGCAGTTGGCCTTTCCGGCCGCCATGAGCCCACCCAGGACCCGCCGCCGTCTCCGACACCTGGCGCGGCGCATCGGCCGGACGATCCTCCGACTTTGCCTGTGCGAGGAGAAGGTAGGTGGGAGGGAGGAAGGAAGGGTGGCGGAGTCAGAAGCCGCTTCCCCTTCTCCTCCCCACCCATCTCCCCCACGGCGGAGGGGAGAGTGTCGCATTGGGCAAAAAGGCCCCGCTACAAGAGCACGGTCAGTCTGCGCGCCATAGCTGTCAAGTTTCTGATTTGAAAATGAGGGATGGGCAGTCAACGTGTCGGTGGTGGGCGGAGCCAGAAGCGAAAGTGGGCGGGGCAGCAATGTAAACTCCAAGCGGGCTGGGAGCGGAGTGTAACGGAAATAAATCCCAGGTGTGGGACTGCCCAGCCACCTGGCCCTTAGGGATAAGCCCACTGGTTTCTGCGGAGTTAAATAAAAGAAGTCCAGCCACTGGAGCAAGGACAAGACAGGGTTTATTACTGCGCAATAGGTTACAGTCAAAACTGCACACCCCAGAGCAGTGTTACAAGAACTTTTAAAAACTCCTACCATATCCCAGAATACAGTTTGGAAACATCATTACTGCATCATCACTACATCACGAAAGGGAAGGGTCATACATGATTGACATATAGGAAAAACAGGAAAAACAAGACAAGCATATGGGGGAAACAGAACAATATCAGGGAGATAGCCCTGGGCCAATGTGAATTGGTGTTAAGTACTTTTAATGAGGGTGAAAGAGGAGAGCGCAAAATATGGTCTGAAGCTCAACATCAAAAAAACTAAGATCATGGCCACTGGTCCCATCACCTCCTGGCAAATAGAAGGGGAAGAAATGGAGGCAGGGAGAGATTTCACTTTCTTGGGCTCCATGATCACTGCAGATGGTGACAGCAGTCACGAAATTAGAAGACGCCTGCTTCTTGGGAGAAAAGCAATGACAAACCTAGACAGCATCTTCAAAAGCAAAGACATCACCTTGCCGACAAAGGTCCGTATAGTAAAAGCTATGGTTTTCCCAGTAGTAATGTACGGAAGTGAGAGCTGGACCATAAAGAAGGCTGATCGCCGAAGAATTGATGCTTTTGAATTATGGTGCTGGAGGAGACTCTTGAGAGTCCCACGGACTGCAAGAAGATCAACCTTATCCATCCTTAAAGAAATCAGCCCTGAGTGCTCACTGGAAGGACAGATCCTGAAGTTGAGGCTCCAGTACTTTGGCCACCTCATGAGAAGAGAAGACTCCCTGGAAAAGACCCTGATGTTGGGAAAGATGGAGGGCACAAGGAGAAGGGGACGACAGAGGATGAGATGGTTGGACAGTGTCCTCGAAGCGACTGGCATGAGTTTGGCCAAACTGCGGGAGGCAGTGGAGGATAGGCGTGCCTGGCGTGCTCTGGTCCATGGGGTCACGAAGAGTCGGACATGACTGAACGACTGAACAACAACAACTGGCAAGGATACCTTGAGCACTTATCTGGGAGAGAACAATGGGATTCCAGTTGAGGGATATTAGTCCAGTGGCTTCCTGAAGCACCCAGAGATTACATGCTGAGGCATTTCCCTGTGTACGTGGTCTCTCGCCTACTGGATCATGGCAGAGAGATGGGTCCCCTTAAGGGCATCACTCCATACCCCAAATGAGTTTACTCAGGAGGAGACTTTGCTTAGGTGACCCCCCCCCCAATAATTTCCGTAACAGGAGCAAAGAGGAGGGCAGCCATGTGCTCCGCACGATGGAGCCCCATCGTCTTCTTGTCTGATCCCATCAAAACAGGACAGGAAGCAGCAGCTGCTCAAAGGCAGCCAGGATCCGCCCGCCAGCTAACCCTATTGGCCGGCTGAGGGGCTCGGCGGCAACGGATAGGGGCTGATGCAGGGGGAGGAATACACCCCCCTGTAAGCATGGGAAACGGCTCCCACTTGCTTTGAGGGCTGAGGCTTTTCTCTCCAAGTAGGCGAGGTCTTCCCACCCAGTCCCTGGCCAGCAGGGGAGGAGCTGCTTCCATTAAAAACGGGAAATTTAAGGGAAATAAAAAATAAGGGAGAGCAGCGGGAAACTGCTTGAAATAAGGGAGAATCCCGGGGGAAACGGGATACTTGACAGTACTGCTGCGCGCTGGGCTGCAGGGGTGGGAAGGGGCCGGGGCTGGGAGCTGCTGAGGCGAGTGATCCAGAAGCCGCCCCTCACGGAGCGCCTTCTCAGCACGCCCCCCTTTCCGATACCTGCACGACGTGATCGGGGAGGTCAGCCTGGGCTCTAAAAGGGGGGCACAGAACGGGGGGAGGGGGAGAGGAAGAGACCCGCGGAAGTAACATGAAAAAAAACAAGTGAGTTTTACAAAAAAAAAAAATGACCACATATGTTCTAGCGCCCGTTATTTTAACGGGCTTAAACCACTAGTACCATATATTCTGTTTCGGTGCATCTGAAGGAGTGTGCATGCACACGAAAGCTCATACCAAGAACGAACTTAGTTGGTCTCTAAGGTGCTACTGGATGGGATTTCTTAATTTTATTTTGTTTCGTTTCGACTCGAAAGCCCTAAACGGACTCGGCCCAGTATTTCCGAAGGAGCGTCTCTCCACCCCCCATCGTCCGGCCTGGACACCGAGGTCCAGCTCTGAGGGCCTCCTGGCGGTTCCCTCCCTGCGACAATGGTCTCTGCCGTGTCTCGGTTCCGCAGAGGAACACAGGCCCAGGTGAGAAACCCCTGGCATCTTGCAGAGAGAGGGGGGGGTAGCTTTTTAAACTGCAGTGCCATCGAAATTATTCACAAAAACCCCATTGTTCGGCGTTCTCCTCCCTCCTGCATGTGGGACCCTGTTGAAACAGTTTAATAAGATCAGTTTTATGAGACGCTTCTCAATATTCTCTGGTTGGCCTCTGTTATTTGTTTCCTCCTACTGATAGGGAACCCACTTAAGGACTCTAGACGGGCTTTTGGATACCGCATAAGGGAAAATAAGTGTGGTTTTTTTCTTGTAACGGTTGGGAGGGACCTCCAAAGGTCATCCAGCCCAACCCCCTTCGATGCAGGAACCCCAGCGGAAGAATCCATGATGAATGCGCCATCCAACCTCCGCTTTAAAAAGCTCCAAGGAAGATAGGGAACCCACTTAAGGACTCTAGACGGCCTCTTGGATACCCAATAAGGCATAAGCAAACTCGGCCCTCCAGATGTTTTGAGACTACAATTCCCATCATCTCTGACCTGTTAGCTGGGGATCATGGGAGTTGTAGTCCCAAAACAGCTGGAGGGCCGAATTTGCCTATGCCTGCCATAAGGTTTTTTTCTTATAACAAGAGCATGCAAAGATGTCCTCTGTTTCCTAAATAACGCGTAGGAAAGATCTGCCTGGTCCAGCCTCACGTTTCTCACATTGTCCAACCAGATATTACACCTGGAGGTTGCAGAAACTACAAGTGTTGGAGCCTGAGCTCGCTTGGTTTCCTCTTCCCTCCTCGATGCTCTTTCCTTTTGTGTCGTCTGCTTGGCCTCTGTTATTTCCTCCCACTTAAGGACTCTAGACGGGCTCTTGGGTAACCCATAAGGGAAAAGGAGCGGAGGGGGGGGGGTGTTTCCTTGTAACATTTTGATAATAAGCCTGATTTGCATGGGGGGGGAGAGTTGGTGGAATAACTCCGGCGGCGACCGCCGTGCATCTGGCAACGCGATACCTGGTTGTCAGAGGTCTCCACTGTCGGGCGCCCCATCTGGTACAGCATGGCGGTGTAGCAAAGGAGGATTGTCAGCAAAGGGAGCAGGTAGACGACGAGGAAATTGTACAGGATGAAGGCCGTTTCGTGGGCGGTGGACGGGAAGGTCTCGCTGCAGTAGGTTCGGGGGCCGAACCAGTAGCCTTCGGTCAGCTGGTTGTAGACCAAGACCGGGGTGGAGACGGCGAAAGAACCTGCAAACGGAACGGCCCGAATTCACCCAACGGTTCTGAGGTCTCGTACAGAACCGGCTCGAACCCTAGGTCGAGTGGGGGCAACGTCCTCCGCCAGAGGGTAGTTGTGGGGGCATTCCTCTCGAGTCCCCTGCTGCCGCACCCCTGACGTGGCCCGCGGCCTCCGTTGTGGCAAAGGATGTTCTGCTGGGGTTTGCGGAGAAGCAAAATGGACTTGGGACGCGGGTGGCGCTGGGGTCTAAACCACAGAGCCTAGGGCTCGCCGATCGGAAGGTCGGCGGTTCGAATCCCCGCAATGACGGGGTGAGCTCCCGTCGCTCGGTCCCTGCTCCTGCCCACCTAGCAGTTCGAAAGCACGACAAAGTGCAAGTAGATAAATAGGTACCACTCCAGCGGGAAGGTAAACGCCGTTTCCGTGCGCTGCTCTGGTTCGCCAGAAGCGACTCAGTCATGCTGGCCACATGACCCGGAAGCTGGACGCCGGCTCCCTCGGCCAGTAAAGCGAGATGAGCGCCGCAACCCCAGAGTCGTCCGTGAACTGGACCTAACGGTCAGGGGTCCCTTTACCTTTATATATTAAAACAAATCAATCCGGCAACATTTCACATTTGCACGTTTGCATTGCCTTTAAATGGACTTATTGGTCCGGGAAGGTATAATCTATCTTCCAGATACAGTGGTCCCTCGGTTCTCAAACGCCTTGGTACTCAAACAACTTGGAAGCCAAACACTGCAAACCTGGAAGGAAGTGTTCCGGTTTGCGAACTTTCCCCGGAAGCCAAACATGCTCCGTTTTGAGTGTTACGCCGAGGTCTGTCTGGTTTTGTTGTTCATTTCTTTTTGTGACTGTGTGGAACCAAAGTCCAGCTACTGATGGATTGATTGAGAGTGTGACTGCAGAACAATGTTTATTGCTTTCATTTTTATGGATCAATGGTCTCATTAGATAGCAAAATTCATGTTAAGTTTCCTTTTTTAGGAATAGGAATAGGAATACTTTATTATTGGCCAAGTACATTTTCCAACATACTTGGAATTTGTTTCGGCTACATTGCAATGTAAACATACAGACACTGTTCCTCTCACAATACAAAGAAGTAAAGAAACCCCACCCCTATTTTACCTCCCCTTAAGCTATACAACTACGAATTTAACAATTTAATGGCACAAGGGAAAAAACTATTCTTGTGCCTGGCCGATTTTGTATATGAAGTCCTGTAGCGACGTCCAGATGGAAGTAAATCAAGCAGATGATGACCGGGATGTAAAGGATCTGCTACAATTCCCTCTGCTCTCTTCCTTACTCGGGTAGCATAAATTGTCTCTATTGAAGGCAAGCTAACACCAATTACCCTTTCTGCAATTCTTACAGCTCGTTGGAGCTTTTTCCTGTCTCTCTTGGAGGCTGTACCGTACCAAGCTGTTATAGAATTACAGAGAACAGTTTCAATGATGCCTCTGTAGAATTGAATCAACACTTCCTGGGACAATTTAAATTTCCTTAGTTGACGCAGGAAATACAGCCTCTGGTGGACCTTTTTAATAATACTATTGATGTTGCTTGACCAACTTAAGTTATAAGAGGTCGTTTTTAAAAGTCTGCAGCGGGATTGATCCATTTTGGTCCCTTGGTTCTCAAACTTAATCTGGTCCAGAAATTCCGTTCCAAAACCATAGCATTCCGAAACCGAAGGCGGCAGCGCTTTCCCGTAGAAAGCAATGCAAAACGGATTGATCCGTTCCAGGCCTTTGCCGCCCGGGAGGTGGGTTCGCGAGGGCGCTGGCCGAGGTGAACGGGCAGGGACTCCCCTTGTGTGGAAACCCAGGGTTTGATCCAGGCCATGTCGTCTCCCTCCCCCCACTCACCGACCCATATGCTGACGCTGACAGTGGCCGCCACGAAGGGGGTGCGCTGGCGCAGGGCCCGGAGGGGAAAGACGGTCACGTACCAACGGTCAACACTCATGGCAGTGAGGGTGACGCATGTGGCTTGCACAGAGACCTGCGAAGCCAAAAAAAAGACAGGGTGGGGTGTTTATTACAGTGATACCTTGGTTCCCATTCGGACGCGGGTGGCGCTGTGGTCTAAACCACAGAGCCTAGGGTTTGTCGATCAGAAGGTCGGTGGTTTGAATCCCCGCAATGACGGTGCAGATGGTGACAGCAGTCCTGAAATTAGAAGACGCCTGCTTCTTGGGAGAAAAGCAATGACAAACCTAGGCAGCATCTTAAAATGCAGAGACATCACCTGGCCGACAAAGGTCCGCATAGTTAAAACTCTGGTTTCCCCAGTAGTGATGTATGGAAGTGAGAGCCGAAGAATGGATGCTTTTGAATTATGGTGCTGGAGGAGACTCTTGAGACTCCCATGGAGACTCCCATGGACTGCAAGAAGATCAAACCTCTCCATTCTGAAGGAAATGAGCCCTGAGTGCTCACTGGAAGGACAGATCCTGAAGCTGAGGCTCCAGTACTTTGGCCACCTCATGAGAAGAGAAGATTCACTGGAAAAGACCCTGATGTTGGGAAAGATGGAGGGCGCAAGGAGAAGGGGACGACAGAGGATGAGATGGTGGGACAGTGTTCTCGAAGCGACTGGCATGAGTTTGGCCAAACTGCGGGAGGCAGTGAAGGATAGGCGTGCCTGGCGTGCTCTGGTCCATGGGGTCACCAAGAGGCGGACACGACTAAACGACTGAACAACAACAACAACAAAATGACGGGGTGTGCTCCCGTTGCTCGGTCCCTGCTCCTGCCAACCTAGCAGTTCCAAAGCACGTCAAAAGTGCAAGTAGATAAATAGGTCCCGCTCCAGAGGGAAGGTAAACGGCGTTTCCATGCGCTGCTCTGGTTCGCCAGAAGCGGCTTAGTCCTGCTGGCCACATGACCCGGAAGCTGGACGCCGGCTCCCTCGGCCAGTAAAGCGAGATGAGCGCCACAACCCCAGAGTCGTCCGCGACTGGACCTAACGGTCAGGGGTCCCTTTGCCTTTACTCACCCCATCATTGCGGGGATTCGAACCTCCAACCTTCTGATCGGCAAGCCCTAGGCTTAGTGGTTTAGACCACAGCGCCACCCATGTCCCTAGTTTGCCTACCCATGGTTTGAAGGTGTTTTTTTGGGGGGGTTGCAGATTGGCCCCGCAAACAGTCGCAAACTCACCTGTTGGATGTAATTTACAAATTTGCACATAAACTCCCCAAATATCCAGCCTGGAAGAGGGTAAAGGACAGCCGTGAACGGGACACAGCAGACCAGGAAAATGATATCCGTGACGGCCAGGTTCGCTGTTTGGACAAAGGGCACAATTTTGGGAAGAGTTCACAAGAACTGGAATTATTAGAATACGTGTCAGTAAAGGGAAAATTGAAATGAACCATGGAAGGGAAGTTTATGCTTGATGTATGGTTTGTTTGAAATTGATAAATAATAATTTTATATAAGTTTTTTCTCCCTTCCTAATAACACCAGCGCCCTTTTCTCCCAGTGCCTTTGGGAAACCTGCAAGCAGGATTTGAACCCAGAGCATTCAGAAGCATTACTGCTCCTGGCCGTGGATGCAGAGCAGAGCGGTCCTGGCTAGCAGGAAACAGAACAGGCGCCAGCTAGTAGCCGTAGCAGCTTTGAACCCTCCTTCCCACCCACCCAGTTGCACCCCAAACTCACCAATGTAGAAATTGGTCACCGTCCTCATCTGCTTGTGCTTGGCAATGACGTAGATCACCAGGGTGTTGCCTGCCAGGCCCACCACCATCAGCACGGCGAAGAAGAGGGGCACCAGCCACGCGTCCACCAGGCGCGGGGGGCTCCGGGGCTCCGAGACATTGGCGCACCACAGCCCTGCGGTGCAGGCTGAGCTGTTCAGGAACAGGGAGGAATCGTTGAGGTCGGAGGCCAAGGAGCCCGCTAGCATGGCTCCGCTTTGCATCGAGAGCAGCCTCAGCCGGCCAGGAGCACCGAATTGGGGCTTGGGACGTCCGGTGGCAAGAGTTTTCAGCACCTCGGACAGCTCACCAAGCGGGAGAGATGTTGCGCCGCTCTTCAAATGGGAATCGAGGAAACTCTGGCGGGCTGAGGGGCACGTTGGGGATCTCGTCCTGGCTTAGGTTCATCTTAAGAGTGAATCCCGCGACAGTTATGACTCACTCCTCCCCTTACGTCTCAGAAGGAGACCTGCATCTCTCCTCCTCCAGAATCCTTCTTGCACACCTTTGCAGCATTCTCCGCTTCTCAAGCTCCTTGCGGAATGAAGGATGCTCTCCTGAACCTCAGTGAGGACCGGCAACACACCAGGGACCAGTTCTCGGGCACGAAGGTGGCACCCTTCAGCAACGCATGCCGTCCAACGGGCACGCTCCTCTCGGAGTAGACGGCTCTCATTCAGACCCAGTGAAAATATTGGGGAGCAGGAATGGTGCCCTCGCTCCCATCTGAATGGTGTCTGAATGGGTTGCCGGCCCAGCCATCCAGCCACCTGGGACCACCGCCCAGCTCCGAAAGGACCCAGGCGTCCTGCGAGTTGGAGAAAGCCGGGCGGAGGTAAGGGTTGGTGGGTTTTAAGTGGCTGAGCGATTGCTGCCCTCCTGCTCTTTGCAAGAGGAGGGTTTCTCCTCTCGGGTCTCCAAGCAGCCGATTGGCTGATTGTTCTGTGTTTTTTCCCCCCCCCCCCTCTCTCTCTCCACCTGGGGATGGGGAGATCTTGCTACCAAGCAACCCCCTGGTGGGCTAAATCAGTAGGCATGGAAGGCATGAAATTATTGTGCCATGTGCAGAAAGAGAGAGAGAGAGAGACAGACAGACAGACAGACAGACGGACGGCGTGAAACAGTTCATTTTGCTCCTCATTCCAGCTTGCAGATAAAGCGCGCCACATTCAGGAAATTCCATGCGCCGATTAATGACTTTCTGCCCAAGTTCGAAGGCAAGGAGGTTCGATTCGGCTCGCGAAAATGAAGCCCCGCACATCCTGTTTCCGGCATAAATCCCTTTTTGGCGTTTAGATTCTTTTTTTTTCATATTCTTTTTATTCAGTTTCACAAATATACAATATATTTACAGTTCATTACATATTAATCATTCAGTATTTTGGCCTCTCCAGGCCAATCCTTCCGTCTGGTTTCAACAATACAAATTCCTTTGTTTTTATATTTATTCCATAAATTATTGCTTTAATCTTCATGTCTAAGATAATTAATGTTTATTTCATCATACAATAATATTTATTTTTTACTACAAAGCTTCCTGTAGTCCTACTAACGTATTCAATTGTGTATATTTCTTTAAATGATTTGCAAATTTTTCCCAATCCTCGATAAATTTTTGGTCTCGCTGTTCTCTGACTCTCCCTGTCATTTTATCTAGCTCCGCATAATTCATCATTTTCAAAATCCATTCCTCTTTCGTCGGCAGTGTTTCCTGCTTCCAATTTTGGGCCATTAGGATTCTGGCTGCTGTTACTATGTATTGGAATAACTTTGTGTCATCCTTTTTGATTCCTATGCCTGTAATGCCCAATAATAGAGACTCTGGTTTTTAAACAAAATTGTATCCTAATATCATTTTCATCTCATTATAAATTTCATTCCAATAATTTTAAAGCCAGCTGGGGAAAGCTCTATTTGTGACCGCCACGTTTCATCCAAGTTCACTGCCGTAGAAGCAGGAGGCACATTTGCCAAAAACGCAGACAAACCCAGAGGCCTCGAGCAGAAAAAGATTTAAACCATTTGTTCAGTTTCAAGCAGCTCTTAATATGTAGCATGGGTGTGATTCCGAAAGGCCTTCCTCGTTAGGTGCAGCTGAATGCAAAAGGAAGCTGACAAATAACCTCATCTGCACAATGCGTTTAAAACAAGAGTTATGCCCAAGGCCTTTTTCAAGCCCAGGGCTTGCCGATCAGAAGGTCAGCGGTTCGAATCCCCATGATGGAGTGAGCTCCCGTCGCTCGGTCCCTGCTCCTGCCCACCTAGCAGTTCGAAAGCACGTCAAAAGTGCAAGTAGATAAATAGGGACCGCTCTGGCGGGAAGGTAAACATCATTTTCGTGCACTGCTCTGGTTCACCAGAAGCGGCTTAGTCCTGCTGGCCACATGACCTGGAAGCTGGACGCCGGCTCCCTCGGCCAGTAAAGCGAGATGAGCGCCGCAACCCCAGAGTCGTCCGCGACTGGACCTAACGGTCGGGGGTCCCTTTACCTTTAAGCTCCTGAAGATAATGGGGCCCTTTCTACGTCCAGCTGTCCTTTGTCCATGACAAATTGCCGCTGGTTTTTTGTTGTTGTTGTTGAATATATGCTATATGGTCATTTATGGACCTAATAGGTATCTCAAGCCATTATGGATCATTTGCCAATATTCTTTTATCCCTTTCAGTCTCATCTCTTGGCCTTGTCTGTGTTTACAGCGGGAAACATTCACGAAATATTATTTCCACAAGGGGCAACATGGATGCCGAAATCCAGCATGGCCTGAGCTCTGCAAGTGCGGCTTTCTCCCGATTGAAGTGCAGAATGTTTGAGGACCGGGACATTCGCAGGGAAACCAAAATGCTTGTTTACAAAGCTATTGTACTGCCAACCTTACTGTATGCTTGTGAAACATGGACCACTTATCAACGCCATCTCCAACTCCTCAAAAGATTCCATCAACGGTGTCTCTGAAAAAATTGTACACATTACAATTAATGCCAGTGTACCTTTTTTACACATTATTTGGGAAGACAGGCGAAATAATATCAGTGTACTGGATGAAGCAAAGATCACCAGTGTTGAAGCAATGATTTTTCAACATCAACTTCGTTGGACTGGTCATGTTGTGCGGATGCCTGATAATCGTCTTCCAAATCAACTACTCTATTCCGAACTTAAGAATGGAAAGCGTAATGCTGGTGGTCAACAAAAGAGGTTCAAAGACTCTCTCAAGGCAAATCTTAAAAAATGTAGTATACAGGTGAAACCTTTTGTGGAAAGGTTCCTTTCTTTCAGTAATTCAACCTGAAAGGTGAAACTAATATATGAGATAAACTCGTGACATGCAAAGCGAGATGTGTGTCAAGCCTTTGTTTGTTATAATTGTGATGATTATGGCATCTGGCTGATGAGAACCCCAAATTCACAATCTCAACTTTGGGGTTTTCATCAGATGTGCGCCATAATCATCACAATTATAACAAGCAAAGTCTTGACGTATCTCGCTTTGCATGTCATGAGTCCATCTCATATATTAAACTCCAGTAGCTAATGAAAACATTTGCTTACATAAATGGACTTTCCCACGATATTCTAATTTTTTGAGCACCTTAGAGACCAACGAAGTTTGTTCTTGGTATGAGCTTTCGTGTGCATGCACACTTCTTCAGATACACTGAAACGGAAGTCACCAGATCCTTAAATGAAGAAGTGTGCATGCACACGAAAGCTCATACCAAGAACAAACTTAGTTGGTCTCTAAGGTGCTACTGGAAAGAATTTTTTATTTTGTTTTGACTGTGGCAGACCAACACGGCTCCCCACCTGTAACTAATTCTTTGAGGTTCACCTGTAAACACCGACAATTGGGAAACACTGGTCCTGCGAGGGCTCCAGTTGGAGAACAGACTTTAGCAAAGGTGTCATGGGCTTTGGAGACACTTGAACTCAGGACGCGAGGGAGAAACGCGCAAAGAGGAAGGCGCGCTTGGCAAACCCTCACCGGGATCAACTATGTCCCCACTGTGGAAGGACGTGCGGATCCAGAATTGGCCTCCGCAGCCGCTTACGGACTCATTGTTAAAACCGTGTTCATGGAAGACAATCTCACTCTGCTACGAGGGATCGCCAAAGAAGCTTCACGAAGCACTCAGCCAACTTCATTCTCAGCCAACGCAGCTTTCTGCCTAAACACCGTGAAGGAAGAGGCGTTTTTTGCTGCTTCCAGGTCCTTGAAAAAACGCTTCACCTTTTGTCTCGGGTGCACAGTGACCCCGAATGGAAGAGAGGGCATGCGAGAGCAGCAGTTACGCACAGCGCTAAGTGGCAAAAACGCAGCCAGAAACGACTCTCTCCCCCGCTCCCAAAGTGGTTGGAAATTTGTTTCCGAGAAAACAAAAACACCCAATAATTTATTTCGCCGCTGCAAAGGAAAGATGCTTAGAGTCTGTGCTCCAAAGGTGCCAATTTCAGTTCGCATCTCTGTTTTCCATCCCAACCGCCCACCCCACCCCGACCTTTCAATCTCCACGTTTGCACAAAGAACACATCCTCGTGGAAACTTGGGAACGTTTGGGCTGCGGGCCTTTCCTTCCTTTTAAAGCAGAGGTTGGACGGGGTGCTTTAACCGAGATTCCCGCATTACGAGACAATCTGCACTCTCAAATTTCTGTTGCGGATTGCCTTTTTGCAGTGATTTTTTGGGTGGTCTTTGGCTAAGGGCCTGGGCAATTTCTAAAGCATGGGTAGGCAAACTAAGGCCCTGGGGGCTGGATCCGGCCCAAACGCCTTCTCAATCCGGCCCGCGGACAGTCCGGGAATCAGCGTGTTTTTACATGCGAAGAATGTGTCCTTTTATTTGAAATGCATCTCTGGGTAATTTGTGGGGCATAGGAATTCAATCTATCAATCGCAAACCCCGGATTGCCAGAGTGGTGCATGCTCTGGTTATCTATCAATCATCTGTCTGTCAGTCTACCTATCATATCTATATCTATCTATCTATCTATCTATCTATCTATCTATCTATCTATCTATCTATCTATCTATCTATCTATCCATCCATCTATCTATCATCAGTCTTAGTAATGTACGGAAGTGAGAGCTGGACCATCAAGAAGGCTGATCGCCGAAGAATTGATGCTTTTGAATTATGGTGCTGGAGGAGACTCTTGAGAGTCCCATGGACTGCAAGAAGATCAAACCTATCCATTCTCAAAGAAATCAGCCCTGAGTGCTCACTAGAAGGACAGATCCTGAAGCTGGGGCTCCAGTACTTTGGCCACCTCATGAGAAGGGAAGACTCCCTGGAAAAGACCCTGATGTTGGGAAAGATGGAAGGTGCAAGGAGAAGGGGACGACGGAGGACGAGATGGTTGGACAGTGTTCTCGAAGCGACTGGCATGAGTCTGACCAAACTGTGGGAGGCAGTGGAGGATAGGGGTGCCTGGCGTGCTCTGGTCCATGGGGTCACGAAGAGTCGGACACGACTGAACGACTGAACAACAACAAAAATCATCTACCTATCATCTCTATCCTATCTATCTATCTGAAGAAGTGTGCATGCACACGAAAGCTCATACCAAGAACAAACTTAGTTGGTCTCTAAGGTGCTACTGGAAGGAATTTATTTTATTCACATTGTCCCAGATGTGGTCTGACCAAGACAGAATAGAGAGGGACTATGGCTTCCCTTGATCTGGACACTAAACTTCTGTGGATGCAGCCCAGAATAGCATTGGCTTTTTTTGCTGCTGCATCGCACGGTGGGCTCACCCCAGATCCCTTTCGCATGTCCTGCTAGTTAGCCAGTCCCCCCTCCCATCCTATATTTGTGCATCTGCCTCTTCCTGCCTAAGGTCAGAACCTGGCCTTTGTCCCTATGGAAATTTCTATTTTTAGCTTGGGGCCCGGTTCTGCAATCTGTTAAAGGGACCCCTGACCGTTAGGTCCAGTGGCAGACAACTCTGGGGTTGCGGCGCTCATCTCACTTTACTGGCCGAGGGAGCTGGCGTCCAGCTTCCGGGTCATGTGGCCAGCATGACTAAGCCGCTTCTGGTGAACCAGAGCAGCGCACGGAAACGCCGTTTACCTTCCCGCCGGAGCGGTACCTATTTATCTCCTTGCACTTTTGACGTGCTTTGGAACTGCTAGGTGGGCAGGAGCAGGGACCGAGCAACAGGAGCTCACCCCGTCATTGCGGGGATTCGAACCGCCGACCTTCCAATCGGCAAGCCCCGGGCTCAGTGGTTTAACCCACAGCGCCACCCGCGTTCGATCTGTTAAGGTCATCTTAAATCCCATTCCTGCCCCAGTTTGGTGTCACCTTCAAACTGGGAGGCATCGCCAAGTGGGGTCGGGGGTCCTTCGCAGCCCAAGGGCCGCATGCCTTTGTTTTCAACTTCCGGAGGGCCGATAAACAAAGTTTGATTTCTCCTCCTCCTCCTCCTCCTCCCCCCGAGACAGCTACACCCACCCTTTCTGGCTGCCTGCCCCCCCCAAACTCTCATCATTCGCGCAAATCAGAAAAATGCAGAAATCCACTACTGCCCCTTATTACAGGAGGGTTGCTTCACCTGTGGGATTTCTGTCTGCGGCTTGGAAATGCAAGCAAGCCCCCCCCCCCAAAATGAGTCCCCTTTCTGCATTTAAGAAAAGCAATACTGTTAACGCCGCTCTTAAAAGCATCAATTTTTTATTATTATTTACACGAAAAACATCTTAAACGGAGCAACTTTTTGCTGTTCTGGAAAATACAAAGTCGGTGTCGGTTTGTACATTCGGCAGAAGGAAGGTCTCTGAGCCGTTGTGGTGCAAGGAAAGTGTGCATGGGGGGGGGGTGTTTCATGTTCAAATGCCCCCCCTCCAATACTTCTTGCACATGGGAAATTAGAAAGGTTGGGCCTAAGTTTCCTTGGGGGATTAGATTTCTGCAGGCAGGGAGTTCCGCCCGATAGGGGGATCTTGATAACATGCAACCCCCCCCCCAACCTAAGTATATTTCAGGGGAAAATGTGTTTCCTCTGACTTAGGGCCAAGTTAACCCCCAGGAATTTGGCTGCCCCCCCCACGAAACCCCACTGTTTTGACACAATACAAGAGGAAGAATAGATCCTTTCCAAAACCAGAAATTCGGCACCTTCTCGAAAAAGTCTGAAAATCACAATAAATGCAACAACTCTCAGTAAGAAGAACATTTGCAAAGGGACACCCAGATAATCATAAAACCACACACACACACACACACACACAAATTCAACTTTGGTGTAGTTCTCTGAGCATGCAACAATCAAAAAAAAAAATCCACATGTGAACAGTAGCTGGGAAAAAAGGACAATAATTTATTGATTTATAAGACCCTCTATTTCCCGATGATATTCCTTCGGCAGATGATTCCTAGAGTTGCAAGGGTCCCTCAAAGGTCATCTAGGCCAGCCCCGTGCAATGCAGGGAATCTCGGCTCGTATCTTTATGGATCACCAGTGGTTGAAACCCAGGCTCCCGTGGTCAGAGATCCACCCCCTGTACAGATAGGAATTCAAACTAGCATGTGAAGGGCAGGCCAGTATATCAGACAGAGGTACAGCGGGAAGCCTCCTCCAGGTTCACCCTTTTTAAAGGATCCAATCGCATCCGATGCAAAGAGCCTTTAACAAAGATTCCTCAGGGCTGATAGCCTGGAAGGAGGTTCCCTGTCGCACCCCTGCCTGAATTATTTTTTAATTTATTCAATTAATGGTGACCCTCGGGGCTGATATCCTGGGAGGAGGTTCCCTGTTGCCCCCCTGCCTGAATTATTTTTTTATTTTATTAATTTATTCAATTAATGGTGACCCTTGGGGCTGATATCCTGGGAGGAGGTTCCCTGTCACCCCCCTGCCTGAACTAATTTATTTTATTAATTTACTCAATTAATGATGACCCTCAGGGCCGATATCCTGGGAGGAGGTTCCCTGTCGCCCCCCTGCCTGAACTAATTTATTTTATTAATTTATTCAATTAATGGTGACCCTCGGGGTCCCTTCCAGCTCTACAATTCTACAATTGTATCAAATGAAAAGACCACAGGTCTCCCCTCCGTCCCCTACTGAGGGAAAGGAATCGTTCCCGAGGAGCGGGATCAGCTAAATTCCTTTTTGAGGTTTAGTAACTCAGTGTTTTTCAACCACTGTTCCGTGGCACACTAGTGTGCCGCGAGATGTTGCCTGGTGTGCCGTGGGAAAAATTGAAAAATTCAAGAGAATTACTTTTATATATAGTCAATATAGGCACAGAGTTAATTTTTTTAACATTTTCTAATGGTGGTGTGCCTCGTGAATTTTTTCATGAAACAAGTGTGCCTTTGCCCAAAAAAGGTTGAAAAACACTGTAGTAACTTGCGTAGACTTCTTTGGAACAGATGGCGATGCATGTTTTAATTTAATTTTTTTTAAAAAAAACCTCACTTTGCATTGCACTTTATGGCACGACGGAGCAAATTGGGAAAACCAAACAGACGAATGAACCAGCGGCACAGAAGATGCAGTAATAATAATAATTTTTTTGGCCAGGGTCATTTCATCAGTACATAGCAATTGGGGGGGGGGGGAGACTGAAAATAACAACCCTAATCAATTGGCCATAAAACGTACGGATAACACACCTATTATCTTTAAAAATACACTATATTACATTTTACAAAACACGGGCTGGCTTCTGACAACTTGCGGGGGGGCGGGCAAAAAAAGGGGGAAATCTGCAATTGTCATTCAT
Organism: Lacerta agilis; assembly: GCF_009819535.1. NCBI lineage: Eukaryota > Metazoa > Chordata > Lepidosauria > Squamata > Lacertidae > Lacerta > Lacerta agilis. The sequence continues at coordinate 10,304,621 of NC_046329.1, forward strand.
ACATTTAGAAAATGAGGCAGTTTGGCTGAGAATGGATGGCTGCTGTGTTTTTTTTTGGGGGGGGGTCGCTACACACAAAATGCGACCTGGCCCCCCCCCCAAAAAAAATTCAGATTACAAACCAAAGCACCATAAGGCCAGTTAGGACAGTTTTCGAATCAAGTGCCAAATCCCAGTTTTCATTTCCAAAAAAAAAAAGAGGTACCTATTAAAAATATACATATATTTATAATTGCTTGCAGACTAAATTACGGGCTGCGTTTAAAAATCAAAGGGTTGTTTTAAAAATCAAGTGGCAACCATATTTTTGGGGTGCGCAGCCTTAAAAAAGGGACGTGTTTTCACCCATGCCCCCCCCAACTTTGCAGTCTCCCTCTCCCATCCGCCCCAAGCAGCTTCGTTAACTACGAACCCCAAAAACCCGGGGCGCCCCTTGAAACCGGTGCCAAAGTTTTGCAGTCTTTTTCTTTGGCGGCGAAGAAACGTCCCACGCCTTTTGCGGCGCCCCACAAACAGAGCAATAAATGGACCCACAAAAAACTTTTGAGGGTTTATTCCTTCGTTTCCGGGGCGCTGCAAATCGCGGGGGGGTTTTCCGCTGCAAAACGTTTGCCAAACCCCACCTCCGGTTTGGAGCAGACGACGCTAAGTTTTGGGGTGCCCCTGCCAGGTTCGAGGGTCTACAGCTCTGTTTGTGGGGTGCGGCGAAATGCGAGGAGGGGGGGGTTTTCCCCTGCAAAAAACAACAACCGCAAAACCTTTGCACCGGTTTCGAGGGGGTCCCCGTTTTGGGGGTTCGCCGTTAACGAAGCTCAGCATGCTCGGGGGTGATGGGGGGGACTCCCCAGGCCATAGCTGTCAACTTTTCCCTTTTTTAAAGGGAAATTCCCTTATTCTGAATAGGATTCCTCACAAGAAAAGGGGAAAAGTTGACAGCTATGCCCCAGGCTAAATCGGGGCCTCCAAAATGGGCCAGGGGGGCTATTACTCTGAGGGAGAGGCTGGAAACAGAAGCATCGGCTGGCCTGTATCTTTTGGTACCCGGAGATGGGAGGCGGTTGCTAGGCAACCACAGACAACACCCCTAACAGCATCTCTGGTGAGAGATTCCCTCCCCGCCACATCTCATTTGCCTTTAAATACATTTTTTTCTTTTTTTAAAGCCAACAGAAGCAGAAATTTCGAGGGGGGGGGAACGGGACGGACGACCCCCCGAAGACGACCCGGAACCGCCATCAGCTCATTTGCTCCAGGTAAGTCGAGAGAAGTGGGTCCGGAGGCAGGAAGATGGTGTGCTTGTTGCTAACTTTCATCTGGCGTTTTCCTTCGTAGTCAGAACCTAAGGCGGAAATTAATAATAATAATAATAATAATAATAATAATAATAATAATAATAATAATAATAATAATAATAATATGGTAGCAATAATTAAACTCTATGCTCCATCTTTATCTTTAAGGCCATGATACGGTAATCTAGAGATTGTAAGTAATGCGAAGGAGATTATGCGTTGAAATATTTTACTTGATATTTTAGAATGTAAAATGCTGTTTTTATTTATTGATTTGTTTTTCCTTGTGGGCATATAGCCGAATAAAGTATTATCTATCTGGTAGCAATAATGATGAGGATGATGGTAATTTTGGTTTATTTAAACACCTTGAAAAACAGAAGGATGGGGTTGTTATTTTTCAAATACAGTGGTATCTTGGTTCCCAAACGCCAAAAACCCGGAAGTGTGTGTTCCGGTTTTCGAACCTTTTTCGGAAGCCGAACGTCCGACGCGGCTGTCGGCTATTATTTCTGGGGTGCCTGCGCCAACCAGAAGCCGCACCTCGGTTTCCGAATATTTCGGAAGCCCAACGGACTTCCGGAACGGGTTAAGTTTGGCGCTTTTCGCTTTTTATTTTGAATTTTGAGGATTTCCGGGTTCATTTGCATTTGTGCCTTGTGTGGAACCCAGTCCACCTCCTGATGGAAATCGGAGGTCAATTTATGGAACAATCTGTGAGGTTTATATTGTGTGTGTGTGTGTGTGTGTGTGTGTATATGCATATGATTAAAAACTTAATAAAAAGTACTTGGGGGGAAATAAATAAAAGACTGGAACGGATTAATCCCTTTTGCATGACTTTCTACGGCAAAGCACTGCCTCGGTTTTGGAACGCTTTGGTTTTGGAATGGATTCAGTTTGAGAACCAAGGTGCCACTGTAGAATGAAAACCGTGGGAGATATTTTTTGGGGGGGGGACGGACAGGGGAAGGAAGGCTTTGCAATTGCCATTTAAGGAAGGAAGGAAGGAAGGAAGGAAGGAAGGAAGGAAGGAAAGAAAGAAAGAAAGAAAGAAAGAAGGGGAAGGAAGGAAGGAAGGAAGGAAGGAAGGAAGGAAGGAAAGAAAGAAGGGAAGGGAAGGGAAGGGAAGGGAAGGGAGGAAAGAAAGAAAGAAAGAAAGAAAGAAAGAAAGAAAGAAAGAAAGAAAGAAAGAAAGAAAGGAAGTTATTTAATTTTTTAAAATAAATAAATAGAGTTATTTTCTGCTTATCACCCAGCCACGGAGGCCGGAACGAAAGGCAGAGGCGGCTCAGAAAAGCCTCGCCCTCCCTGCAAGGGAGAGATAGCCCCGTTTGACGCAGGCGAGCAAAATTTCCTTCCAAAAAATAAATAATAAAAAATACGGAATGATATCGGAAAGGAGCCCTTACTGGCAGAAGCGAGGTCCATGTACTGGCAGACGGCGTGAAGGAGCAGCCTTTCGAAGCTGCAAGGAAAACACACATTTTTTTATCCGTTCCTGCAAGATTGTTAATTTGGGGTTCTCATCAGCTGTACGCCATAATCATCACAATTATAACAAACAAAGCCTTGACACATCTCTCGCTTTGCATGTCGTGAGTCTATCTCATATATTAGTTTCACCTTTTAAGCTGAATTACGGAAAGAAATGAACCTTTCCCCGATATTCTAATTTTTCGAGTTTCACCTGTGTTAAGCAGTGGAAATACGGAAACTGGGAATGAAAAGTTACAAAACCGTAAGGAAGGTTTGGAGGAAGTCACGAACTTGAAAAGCCAAGACGCGAAAGATAAGAGGAGAAAACGTGATGGAAATTAAGTGTTGTGTTATTGCAAAAAATAAATTAAAATGATTTGGCAAAAAAAATAATAATAAAAAATAACCACAATTCCCACCAGGCAGCGGACCCCTTGTTGCGAGAACCGGTTTGTCACCTGTTGTCCATCATCGCCGTGTAGACGGATCGAGGGCTGTTGGAGAAAAAGGCCAGGAGCTCATCCTCGAGGCACTCCAGGGTCCCCTGGGGGGGGGCGGAATAAACACACCGGAAAATAACAACAAAGCCATTTTATTTTATTATTTATACCCCACACCCAGGCCCTCGTTTTTTCTTCGGCCCCGCGTTCGAAACGTACCATCGGGATACGGCTCCGCTTGAGCGTCGTCCTCAAGCGCCGGCTGATGCGCTGGAAACACTCCTGCGGGGTGTAACCGGAATGTTCTGCAACGGAAAGAGGAGGAGAACAGGTCGTGCGGTCCCTGCACTGCAGGGGGGGTGAGCTGGATGACCCCGGGGTGTCCCTTCCGACTCTGCACTAAAGGGAAGAACAGGGGCTAGGAGATTCTAGCTTGTTTAGCTTATATGTAAATCCGGCACTGCCAGGAAGGGTAGGAAGCCTATCCCACCTACCCCCCCGGCTGTTGGTCCTGAACAAGGAACATTCAGGGTTAGACTGCTCCTGCATATGGAGGTTCGGCAGAAAGTAGATATCTCTTTCTCTCTCTACCTCCCTCCAAGAGCAAAGCTGCTCTGGAAACTGAGTTGGGAACACAGGTCCTCACTTGACTGTAAGGAAGGAAGGAGGGAGGGAGGGAGAGAGAAGGAAGGAAGGAAGGAAAAAGGAAAAAGAAACTGAGAGAGAAGGGAGGGAGGGAGGAAAAAGAAGGGAGGGAGGGAGGAAGAAGAAGAAACTGGTAGAGAAGGAAGGAAGGCAAAAAAAAACTGGGAGAGAAGGAAGGAAGGAAGGAAGGAAGGAAGGAAGGAAGGAAGGAAGGAAGGAAGGAAGGAGAAACTGGTAGAGAAGGAAGGAAGGAAGGGGAAAAAACTGGGAGGGAGGGAAGGAAGGAAGGAAGGAAGGAAGGAAGGAAGGAAGGAAGGAGAAACTGGTAGAGAAGGAAGGAAGGAAGGAAGGAAGGAAGGGAGAGAGAGAGAAGGAAGGGTTTTTTGGCACCAGAAATGCAAAACAGCCCTGCAAGGTAGGCCAGGCCAAACCGCCCCCCCCCTTCATACCTTTCCACTTGCCATCCAGTTTTTCTGCCAGCTTGTTCTTCTGTTTCCTCGCCGCCTCCTCTTCCAGGTACAAGAGGACCCTCTCTTGTTCCTCGCCGGAGCGGTTCATGAAGTCGTTCCAAATCTTAGCCGAGAGACACACAGAGACACAAAAAACGAGAGGATCCCATTAACGCACAAGCCTCTCTGCCCACCCTGAGTCAAAAACTGGAGCGGTGGAGAAACCTGCCGTTACTTTCATTTTATTTTCCCATCGGGCGATCAATCCACTTTCGAGTTGATTAAGTGGGCGGAAGGCCGGAGAACCCAAGTGTGGTTTCGTGCGGGTTCCGAGCGGAACTTGAGACTCTGAATATCAGGCTTGTGGGTTCTAGCCAGGGTGTGGATAAAAACCAATCATTTTTTTTAACAAAATTATTATTTAAATCAGATTTTTTTTAATGCTTTTGGATGAAAAATCTTTCTAAACATAGTTTTCTATTTCAGTTATAGTCCAAAGGTTACTCATCAGGAAATAAGGGTTTGTTCTTAAAGAAAATTCAATGTTTAACCACATCACTTAACAACCACGGATACATGCAGAAATGTCTAGGCCAGCGGCCGTTTCTAGAGCAGTAAATCGAACCCAGGACCCGCACAGCCTTTGCAAAAAAAAAAAAGCGAGGCAGGATCAGGTGTGACTCAGAAGTTATTTTTTCTCATCTCTGGCGCCCGGCACTTCCTTCAATCCGCCTCTTGGTACTTTGCCCCCAGGCTTTGTTTATAAAAAAGGCCAAGGTTACTAGTCCTCAATATTAATCTCGAGTTCGAAGGATGAATTCCGGACCCAGGTACGGGGGGGAAAAGGCTTCAGAATTCAGAACGCAGACTCGTTCAGATCCTGATTCCTGCATAGGGCTGAAAACGACAAAGTTCGGGCTACACAAAGCTTTCAGGCTTAAAAATTTTTTTGCAAAGCACCTGAGGTTTAGCAAAGCTCTCTTTCCATCTGGCAGCAGCTCAGGTCTGGCAAAGTTCCTTTCCGCTGCAGCTGAGGTCTTGCAAAACGATTTGCTTTAACCTTGCACCAATTTGACCGAATTAATCGAAACCGAATTTGGGCGACTGGTGCGGTGGGGGGCGGCGAGAGAGAGATGCAATTTGCACGTACGAAATGCAAATGTGAAATGTTGCCGGATTGTTGATTTGTTTTTAATATATAAAGGTAAAGGGACCCCTGACCGTTAGGTCCAGTCGCGGACGACTCTGGGGTTGCGGCGCTCATCTCGCTTTATTGGCCGAGGGAGCCGGCGTCCAGCTTCCGGGTCATGTGGCCAGCAGGACTAAGCCGCTTCTGGCGAACCAGAGCAGCGCACGGAAACGCCGTTTACCTTCCCGCCGAAGCGGGACCTATTTATCTACTTGCACTTTTATTTTATTAATTTATTCAATTAATGGTGACCCTTGGGGCTGATATCCTGGGAGGAGGTTCCCTGTTGCCCCCCTGCCTGAACTAATTCATTTTATTAATTTATTCAATTAATGGTGACCCTTGGGGCTGATATCCTGGGAGGAGGTTCCCTGTTGCCCCACTGCCTGAATTATTATTTTATTAATTTATTCAATTAATGGTGACCCTTGGGGCTGATATCCTGGGAGGAGGTTCCCTGTTGCCCCCCTGCCTGAACTAATTCATTTTATTAATTTATTCAATTAATGATGACCCTCGGGGCTGATATCCTGGGAGGGGGTTCCGTGTGACCCCCCCCCTGGCCTGAATTATTTTTATTTTATTGATTTATTCAATTAATGATGACCCTCAAGGCTGATATCCTGGGAGGAGATTCGAACCGCCGACCTTCCGATCGGCAAGCCCAATAGGCAAAAGATGCAACTTACAAAAATGCAAGGAATCGGCTCTCGAGAGCTGGAATTTCAACGGGAAAAGACCACAACGCGTACCTTGACGTACGTCTCGTTGCTGCAGGCTTCGGTGAAGATGCTCGGAGAGGCCGGGTGCGTGATTTCCCCGTCTTCACCTGTGCGTTCGTCTTGTTCCAGGAGAGTCATCAGATAACGTGCTGGGGGGGGGGGGGGGTTGGGGGGGAAGAACGCAGAATCCGTGATGCAACCCTGCAGGTTAGCAACGGGTCCAAACTACTGCACAGAGCCGGAATCTCCATTTATCGCCCCGCCCACTTTTGCCGCTGGCCCCGCCCACAAGTGCCAACCCCCCCCCCCCCTCGCGCGCGAACGGAATCCAGCCCTCGATCCGGGAAAATGCTCCGTCTATCATTACTCAAGGCAGAATTTTTTTAATTTCCATTGTAAATTAATTTAATTTGTATATCTTTTAACCTGTTCGGTTGCTAGGGATCGTTAAATCAGAATGCGCGCGTTTTCTCTGTCCTTGTTTGTTACGTCTATGGGGCTCATAGCCGAAATAAAATAAACTGGAAAGTCGGCAGAATTCACAGAATTGCAGGTGCAGGAATCTTTCGCCCCAGGTGGGCCTCGAACCCGCAACCCCGAGATTACGGGCCTCAGGCTCAAGCGGTTGCAGCGGTCTGGGGCTTTTTAGCTTAGAAGAACTGCAAGGAGAGGAGAAAGGGGACCCCCGGGGGTCCTCTAGCCCAACCCCGCGCAAAGCAGGAATCTTTCGCCCCAGGTGGGCCTCGAACCCGCAACCCCGAGATTACAGGTCTCAGGCTCAAGCGGTCTGGGGCTTTTTAGCTTAGAAGAACTGCGAGGAGAGGAGAAAGGGGAACTCCCCGGGGGGGGGGGGTCCTCTAGCCCAACCCCGCTCAACGCAGGAATCTTTCGCCCAACGTGGGGCTCGAACTCGCGACCCGGTGTTTAAGAGCCTCAGTGTTCTACGGACTGAGCTCTCCCCGGCTCAGAGCAGCTTGGTCTCAGGGCCGTGGGTTCGAGCCCCCGCGGATTGGACTAGATGACCCCCGGATCCCTCCGGGCAGAGACGCCCCCCCAACCCACAAACTCAACTGTTCTCGAGGCGCTGCAGGCTCTTCCGCCCTTTGGCCCGGGGGATGAGATCCGAGTTGCGTATGGCTTGGTTGATGTAGTACTGCTTTCTCTTCGCCGGGGAAAACCTCTTGGCAGTGGGGCTGGCCAGCGGTGGCAGGCAATCCTCGATCCTCCTGCAAAAAGGGGAGTTTGCAAAAATCGGCAGGCTCTCTGCAGCCACCACCCACCCCAAAATAAGAGAGCCCCCAAACTCAAGAGGTCTGCGTCGGTCCATTTTTATCAACCCAAACGCAGAAAGCAGAAATATCTGGTTTATTACAAACAAGCATCGTATTCAATAATAATAATAATAATAATAATAATAATAATAATAATAATATTTTTATTTGTACCCCGCCCACCTGGCTGGGTCTCCGCAGCCACTCTGGGCGGCTTCCATCAAATATTAAAATTAAACATTTACTGAAGAGCTACCAAAAGTCGAAGGATGGCAGATGAAGTTGTTTGAGTATGGCCCCGAAACTCCCGAGACCAGAGGGAGGAGAAAGTGCAAGAAGACTGGAAGAAATTTAAAGAATATTTGAAACTACGCGAAAATTTAAGACACCCGAAACCGAAATCATAGAACATCTTAGGCGACAGTGATAAAATGTTAGTTGAAAATAGGATGTAAGAAGTTAGAATTGTGTTATATTTATCTTGTTAGGAATAAATTTATAGAGATGAAGATTATGAATTTAGGTGAAAGAATTGTTGAAATAGATAGAAAGTTACTAAAGTAAATTAGAATTGGAAGCAGAGGAGAGAACGGGGGAAGTCCCCCTAATTAGATTCGAAATAAGATCTTAATTAAATGTATGGAGTGTTGGTGTTCTGGTGTAGGTATGTATTTTCTTTTATTTCTGTTTTTCTTGCTGTATTTGTTGTTGTTGTTGTTTTCTATTGTATTTGTATTTGTTTTGATGTGGAAAACCAATAAATTCTTGTTAAAAAAAAAGGATTAAGTTTATAGATATATGATGACAGTTAAGGTTTGAGAATATTTGAGAAAGAGGAATTTAAAAATGTTACAAAGTTACTGCGGTATATTTGAAATGAACGCAGAAGAGAGGATGTGTGGAGGTCCCAAAATAAGGTTATAAATAAGGTAAGAATAGTTAAATAAATGTTTGTTTGTTAGTTTTCGTTTCTGTATTTTGGTTTTGTAGTGTACTGTGGTAGTGTTTTGTTTTGTATTTTTTATTCTTTTTTGTATTTTTTTTTAAATTAATAAATTCTTAAAAATAAATAAATGTTAAAATACATTTAAAATATCACAGATTAAAAACTTCCCTAAACGTTCTAAGGAATGAGCTCCGTTCCACCTTGCCAAGCGCACCGACATCGAGTGATTCAGCCTTTTTTTTAGGAACGCAAACAACCTCACAAGCAAGGAGCGCGACCGGTTCGACTACCAGCCTGAAGCAGGGACCTCGTCAAAGGAAAGGAAAGCCGTACCCAGCCCCATGGATGCCCCGAGCCGAGATTCGGGGTCCCTTCCAACTCTGCGATTCTACGCATGGAGATCAGGTTTGCAGAATTTACGGCTCTCGCAGCAGCAAGATGCCGCAAAGCGAGGAGCCGAGAGAAAAGAGACACGATCCCCCAAAACTGGCATTTGCAGGTATTTTAAAGGCTCTGACGGCTGACGTCATTCGAGGAAGTTTATTCAGAGATGACTAAGTGAGGCAGGTCATGTTTTCCTCCTCCGCTCCCAGATACATCTTTGTGTGTGTGTGTTTGTTTGTGTTATGTAACAACCCCGATCAGCTCCGGTGAAACCATAGCAAAGGGCAGCCTACAACGTACCGTCTTGCTGGCGGAACTCCCCGCCACAAGAGACGGCCACGGCCGACGGTTTCCGCACTTCTTGGGACGGGCAATGAGGAAGAGCTCCGTCTGCCGAGCAGAACCTCCAGCTGCAAGGCGCCTTCGAAACGTCAGGTAAGCCAAACTGGCCGTGTGTGTGTGTGTGTGTGTGCATGTTGCATCCGGCACACCAAGCTCACGGCCTCCCCAGGGGTGCCCTTCTCCAAATCAGGAACCCCCAAACAGGGTCTGGCCCAGCAAGGCTCTCCACACCCCCTGTTTCTTGAGTTGTGCCACCGCAATGGAACCTCCGGATGCAGGAGAAGTCTACCTTAGGGGGGAATCAGCTTGCTTGTTCCCGGAGGAAAACAGCTGTTGCCTTCCCCTTTGTTTGGGAACATCTGTTTGGAGAGGTTGCCTGACCCACCAAAGCTATGCTTTTCTTTTTATTCTTGTAAATAAATCAATTGGATCTCCTTTTTCCCCCCAAATAAGAGCAAACACGAATATTCAGCTGCAAGGCTGCCGCTTGCCTGCCTGCCCCCTTACTCACCCATAGGGCTGTTTTAGGGGGGCTCCCGGTTGCTCCTCGTGGCCTCCTCCTCTTGCACCTCCAGGGTCTCCCCCGTTCAGCACCACCATAGCTCGCCCGGATTGCAACCCCAACCCACCAGGATCCTGATACCCGGGACCCGGCTAGCACCCCAGGTTTTGGGAAAGCGACCCGGCCCAGCCGCCTCCTCCCCGGCTGCACGGCCCCAGGAAGCCGCGTCAGCTCCGGGGGAAGGAGGGGAGGGAAGCAAAGGGCTGGAGGAGGAGGAGGAGGAGGCGGCGCTACGGGCCGGGATGCAGTTCAGCCTCCCTGCGAAAGAGGCAAAGCTGATGCAATGGGCGCCGCGTTTGCAATATGATGCGCGAGCGGGAGAAAGCGCCTTTGCGCGCTCGCGTTGCAGTTTGCTCCGTGCTTTGCAGGGCATGGCGCTGCACGGGCTGTGTTTGCGTGGCATTGCATTGCAGTGCGCGAGAGTTTTGCATTTGCATTGCACGGTGTGTGTGTGTGTGTGTGTGTGTGTGTGTGTTTGCATTGCACGGAGCGTGTGTGGCATTGCATTGCAGTGCGTGAGAGTTTTGCATTTGCATTGCACGGAGCGTGTGTGTGCATTGCACGGAGCGTGTGTGGCATTGCATTGCAGTGCGTGAGAGATTTGCATTGCACGGTGTGTGTGTGTTTACATTGCATGGAGCGTGTGTGTGCATTGCACAGAGCGTATGTTTGCATTGCACGGAGCGTGGTTCCATTGCATTGCAAAGGGCTTTTTTTGCATTCCACTGCTACGGTATGTGTGTGCGCGCTTGTGCACTGGACATGACTGCAATAGATCGGCAGTTGTTTTGGCAGCTGCGAGGACCTCCACATGTTCCTGGCCTCCTAGCTCCCAATCCCCAGCCCCTCAGCCAGCATGCCCAATGGTCAGGGCTGATGGGAGTCCAGCAACCTCTGCAAGACCCCATCCCTGCACCAGAGGCTTTCCCCGGTTGCGCCGCCTAGAAAGGAAACTCCTTGTTGCGCCTCTGCATGAGTGCCTGCTCCGTCTTGCATTAGGATTGACTGCCCCAACCAGACATTGCTGGACTCCCGGGATTCCTCTCGGCTCCAGCCAATGGGCGTTCCCATAGGAGAGGGGCGCCGCCGGACGACAGCAGCCTTCGTTTGCATACTGCCCTCCCCACAATTCAATGCGGTTGAACGCCATTAGGAACCTACTGTACTTCACATCTGCATTTGAAATTTAAAAAAAGCCCCAAATTCTCGTTCGGAAGCGTAGAGGAAGATGGAGGGGGAAAATAAGCAAAGATTTGATTAATCAAAAAAAGGCAAAATATCTTTGTTCACCATAATGTGAAAGTCCTCCAAGCCGAAGCCTTTAAATACCAGATGGAGTATACATGCATTTGTGCTCGCAGCACATATACTAAAATTGGATCGATACCGTTAGGGTTTGACGGTGGACCGTGGTCTAGTGGGTCCCTGCTGTGCCGTCCCCGCTCCCGATTGATCCATAAGAGGGAAAATCGGGTGAGCGAGGCTCCGACACGGGACTGAAGAGACGGCTGCCCCCCCCAGAGCAAAGCGGCGATCTGTAAAAAGAAGTTCTGTAAATAAGGTTATTTACTGGACTAAGAACTTCTAAGAATTCAGATGCAGCACTAATGTTTATAGATGCGGAGAAAGCCTTTGACAATATTTCTTGGACATTTATGAAGAAGAATTTGGAAAAGATTTTTAAATGGCATGAACGCCATTTACACAGAACAAAAAGCAAAAATTATAATAAACAGTGTGATATCGGAGGAAATTAAAGTTGAGAAAGGAACAAGACAAGGGTGCCCTATCTCCCCTTTACTATTTATTACGGTCCTGGAGGTCCTCCTAAACATGATACGAAAGGAGAAACAGATAAAAGGAATAAGGGTGGGGGAGAAGGAATATAAATTACGCGCCTTTGCGGATGATTTGATGTTATCCCCTACAGGAACCTGAAAGCAGTGTCCCCAAAGCTCTGGAAATAATCGAATTGTTTGGACGGGTAGCTGGCTTCAAATTAAATAAACAGAAAACCAAAGTATTGACTAAAAATATGAACTCAGAGCAAATACAAAAACTACAAGACGGTACTGGCCTCAATTTTGTTAAGAAGGTTAAATATCTACGTATCAATCTTACAGCAAAAAATCTGAACCTGTACAACGAGTCCGTTTTCACAGAACAGGGAAGGGATGCATGTAGGTGTCGTGCGATTTTTAAAAATACGGGGAGCAAAGGGCTGGAGGAGGAGGAGGAGGCGGCGCTACCGGCCGGGATGCAGTTCAGCTTCCCTGCAAAGAAAAAGCTGATGCAATGGGCGCCGAGTTTGCAATATGCCCGAGCGGGAGAAAGCGCCTTTGCGCGCTCGCTTTGCAGTTTGCTCCGTGCTTTGCAGGGCATGGCGCTGCACGGGCTGTGTTTGCGTGGCATTGCATTGCAGTGCGCGAGAGTTTTGCATTTGCATTGCACGGAGCGTGTGTGTGCATTGCACGGAGCGTGTGTGGCATTGCACGGAGCGTGTGTGGCATTGCGTGAGAGTTTTGCATTTGCATTGCACGGTGTGTGTGTGTGTGCATTGCACGGAGCGTGTGTGGCATTGCACGGAGCGTGTGTGGCATTGCATTGCAGTGAGTGAGAGTTTTGCATTTGCATTGCACGGTGCGTGTGTGTGCATTGCACGGAGCGTGTGTGGCATTGCACGGAGCGTGTGTGGCATTGCATTGCAGTGAGTGAGAGTTTTGCATTTGCATTGCACGGTGTGTGTGTGTGTGCATTGCACGGAGCGAGTGTGGCATTGCAGCGCAGTGCGTGAGAGTTTTGCATTTGCATTGCACGGTGTGTGTATGTTTGCAATGCACGGAGCGTGTTTTTGCATTGCATGGAGCGTGTGTGCACATTGCACGAAGCATGTTTTTGCATTGCATGGAGTGTGGTTGCAATGCATCGAGCAGAGTGTGGTTGCATTGCATTGCAAAGGGCTTTTTTGCATTCCACTGCTACGGTATGTGTGTGCGCGCTTGTGCACTGGACATCACTGCAATAGATCGGCAGTTGTTGTGGCAGCTGCGAGGACCTCCAGATGTTGCTGGCCTCCTAGCTCCCAATCCCCAGCCCCTCAGCCAGCATGCCCAAACCTCTGCAAGACCCCATCCCTGCACCAGAGGCTTTCCCCGGTTGCGCCGCCTAGAAAGGAAACTCCTTGTTGCGCCTCTGCATGAGTGCCTGCTCCGTCGTGCATTAGGATTGACTGCCCCAACCAGACATTGCTGGACTCCCGGGATTCCTCTCGGCTCCAGCCAATGGGCGTTCCCATAGGAGAGGGGCGCCGCCGGACGACAGCAGCCTTCGTTTGCATACTGCCCTCCCCACAATTCAATGCGGTTGAACGCCATTAGGAACCTACTGTACTTCACATCTGCATTTGAAATTTAAAAAAAAGCCCCAAATTCTCGTTCGGAAGCGTAGAGGAAGATGGAGGGGGGAAATAAGCAAAGATTTGATTAATCAAAAAACGGCAAACTATCTTTGTTCACCATAATGTGAAAGTCCTCTATACCGAAGCCTTTAAATACCAGATGGAGTATACATACATTTGTGCTCGCAGCACATATACTAAAATTGGATCGATACCGTTCTGCTGTGGCTCCCTCACGTGCCTCCCTCTTAAGAGGGAAAATCGAGCCCCTGAGGAGGAGGACAGTTCCCCAACACAGGAGCCAGATGTATGGAGGAACGTGACTCAAGTAGAAAGCCCAGGGATCGCTCTGAGTGTTTGGAGCTACGCAATCGTTTTGATGTGCTCTCCCTTGGCATGGAGGATGAAGAACAGACTTCATTTGAGGACCTCTCCCTCATCACAGTTGATGAGGAATATGAAGAGGAGCAGCACAGTCAGTCCTCCGGGATTGTGCAAAAGACTTTGGAAGGGACTGCACATGGAAGAATCCCAACCAAGCCTAAGAGGAGGCGTGTAGTGGTGATAGGAGATTCCTTACTGAGGGGTACAGAAGCGGTGATCTGTGGGCCTGACAAGATGTCTCGAGAGGTGTGCTGTCTCCCCGGGGCCAAGATCCAAGATGTAACAGAGCAGCTGCAAGGAATCATAAAACCCACTGACAAATACCCCTTCCTTTTGGTCCATGTGGGAACCAATGACACTGCAAGCCACAGCCTCCAGAAGATCAAAAGTGATTATGAGGCTCTGGGCAGGAAGTTGAAGCAATTAAATGCACAAATCGTCATCTCATCTGTCCTCCCAGTTGAACGGCGTGGCCCAGGGAGAGAGAGAAAAATAGGGGAAGTGAACACCTGGCTTCGCAAATGGTGCCAGCAGGAACGGTTTGGATTCTTAGATCACGGTCTGAAGTTTCTTGAAGATGGACTTCTGGCAAGAGATGGGCTGCACCTCACAAAGGTTGGGAGGAATGTTTTCGCCAACAATCTCAAAAACCTCATCAGGAGGGCTTTAAACTGACTTATGTGGGGGAGGGAGATAGTGGTCCTGAAGGTAGGAGTCTATCAAGTGCTGAAGATGATCATCCAAATGTCAAGAGCCAAATGGAGCAAACAGCATGCAGACCTAGTAGTGGGAAGGAAAAATCCTTAAATAAGAGACTAGGGGGAATGATCAATGGTCTTCAATGTCTGTATACTAATGCACAGAGCATGGGAAATAAACAAGATGAACTTGAGCTCTTGGTACACCAAACTAAATATGACATAATAGGCATCACTGAAACCTGGTGGGATGAGTCTCATGATTGGAATGTAGTAATAGAGGGATACAATCTATTTCAGAGAAATAGATCAAACAGAAAAGGAGGAGGGGTGGCATTATATGTCAGGGATGTGTATACCTGTGAAGAGATCCAGGATTTAAAACTTCAAAGCCAAACTGAGAGTATCTGGGTCAAAATTAAGGGAGAGAAAAATAACAGTGATCTCATTGTGGGAGTTTACTACAGATCGCCAAGCCAAACTGAGGACACAGATGATGCTTTCCTGGAACAGATGACCAAGTATTCAAAAGGAAGTGAGATAGTAGTAATGGGGGATTTCAACTATCCTGATATTTGTTGGATGTCAAACTCAGCCAAGAGCACAAGGTCGAACAGATTCCTCACTGGCCTTGCAGACAATTTCATTGTCCAGAAAGTGGGAGAAGCAACAAGAGGATCAGCCATTTTAGATCTGGTCTTAACCAATAGTGATGACTTGGTAAGTGGGGTAGAAGTGGCAGGATCATTAGGTGGGAGTGATCATGCTCTTCTGGAGTTTATTATACAGCGGAAAGGAGCAACCAAGCATACTAAGACTCAAATTCTAGACTTTAAGAAAGCTGACTTCAGAAAATTTAGGGAAATGCTGGGAGTGATCCCATGGTCAGTAATACTAAAAGGGAAGGGAGTTCATGATGGATGGGAGTTTGTTAAAAGGGAGATATTAAAAGCACAACTTCAAGCAGTACCAATGAGACGAAAACATGGAAGGTGCCTAAAGAAGCCAGGGTGGCTATCTAAAGAACTTTTAACTGATTTAAGATTTAAAAGGGATATGTACAAAAAATGGAAAAAGGGGGAAGTCACCAGAGAGGAATTCAAACAAATAGCCAGCAAGTGTAGAGACAAAGTCAGAAAAGCTAAAGCACAGAATGAACTCAGGCTTGCTAGAGAGGTTAAAAGCAATAAAAAGGGCTTTTATGGGTATGTCCGTAGCAAAAGGAAGAACAATGAAACAGTGGGGTCACTTAGAGGAGAAGATGGTGAAATGCGAACAGGAGACAGAGAAAGGGCAGAACTCCTCAATGCCTTCTTTGCCTCAGTCTTCTCAAAAAAAGAAAACAATGCCCAACCTGAAGAATATGGAGCAGATGATTCAGCAGGGGAAACACAGCCCAGAATAAGTAAGGAGGTAATACAAGAATACTTGGCTAGTTTAGATGTATTCAAGTCTCCAGGGCCAGATGAACTACATCCAAGAGTATTAAAAGAACTAGCAGAGGTGATTTCAGAACCACTGGCAGTAATCTTTGAGAATTCCTGGAGAACTGGGGAAGTACCGGCAGACTGGAGGAGGGCAAATGTTGTCCCTATTTTCAAAAAGGGGGAAAGAGAAGACCCAAACAATTACCGCCCAGTCAGCCTGACATCAATACCAGGAAAGATTCTAGAGCAGATCATTAAGCAAACGGTCTGTGAGCACCTAGAAAGGAACGCTGTGATCACTAAAAGTCAGCATGGGTTTCTGAAAAATAAGTCATGTCAGACCAATCTGATCTCATTTTTTGACAGAATTACAAGCCTGGTAGATGAAGGGAATGCTGTGGAAGTGTGCATGCACACGAAAGCTCATACCAGGAACAAACTCAGTTGGTCTCTAAGGTGCTACTGGAAAGAATTTTCGATTTTGTTTTGACTATGGCAGACCAACACGGCTACCCACCTGTAACTGGAGCTGTGGATGTAGCCTATCTTGATTTCAGCAAGGCCTTTGACAAGGTGCCCCATGATATTCTCGTAAAGAAGCTGGTAAAATGCGGACTAGACAATGCTACCATTCAGTGGATTTGTAACTGGCTGACTGACCGAACCCAAAGGGTACTCATTAATGGCTCCTCTTCATCCTGGAGAGAAGTGACTAGTGGGGTGCCACAGGGTTCTGTCTTGGGCCCAGTCTTATTCAACATCTTCATCAATGACTTGGATGATGGGCTTGAGGGTATCCTGATCAAGTTTGCAGATGACACCAAATTAGGAGGGGTGGCTAATACCCCAGAGGACAGGATCACACTTCAAAATGACCTTAACAGACTAGAGAACTGGGCCAAAGCAAACAAGATGAATTTTAACAGGGAGAAATGTAAAGTACTACACTTGGGCAAAAAAAATGAAAGGCACAAATACAGGATGGGTGACACCTGGCTTGAGAGCAGTACATGTGAAAAGGATCTAGGAGTCTTGGTAGACCATAAACTTGACATGAGTCAACAGTGTGATGCAGCAGCTAAAAAAGCCAATGCAATTCTGGGCTGCATCAATAGGAGTATAGCATCTAGATCAAGGGAAGTAATAGTACCACTATATTCTGCTCTGGTCAGACCTCACCTGGAATACTGTGTACAGTTCTGGGCACCACAGTTCAAGAAGGATACTGACAAGCTGGAACGTGTCCAGAGGAGGGCAACCAAAATGGTCAAAGGCCTGGAAACGATGCCTTATGAGGAACGGCTTAGGGAGCTGGGTATGTTTAGCCTGGAGAAGAAAAGGTTAAGGGGTGATATGATAGCCATGTTCAAATATATAAAAGGATGTCATATAGAGGAGGGTGAAAGGTTGTTTTCTGCTGCTCCAGAGAAGCGGACACGGGGCAATGGATTCAAACTACAAGAAAGAAGATTCCACCTAAACATTAGGAAGAACTTCCTGACAGTAAGAGCTGTTCGACAGTGGAATTTGCTGCCAAGGAGTGTGGTGGAGTCTCCTTCTTTGGAGGTCTTTAAGCAGAGGCTTGACAGCCATCTGTCAGGCATGCTTTGATGGTGTTTCCTGCTTGGCAGGGGGTTGGACTGGATGGCCCTTGTGGTCTCTTCCAACTCTATGATTCTATGATTCTATGATTCTATGATTCTAAGTAAGATTATTTACTGGACTAAGAACTTCTAAGAATTCCTTTAAACTTGCAGAGAAAACAATAAAAGGAAGCCCGCTCTCTTTGAACTGCTTGACAGAGCAGGGTATCGGTAAAAGAGCAAAGCCGCGACTAACGGAAAAAAAAGTTTTGCTAACTCTGCTGAACTCTTTAAAAGTGGATTAAAAGTTGTTTGGATGCTTTTTAAAGACTTAACAATAGGAATTAAGGCAAAAGAAGACACTGCCTCACCCTCTGGATTAGGATTCCGGGTCGGAGGCGGGCTGCGTTACATTATTGCCATTTGTTAAGTAACTGTTTACCAGAGGAGACATTTTAACTTTTTTGTTGCTGGCTACAGTTTGTCTGCACGGATTTGGTGGTTACATTGCAATTGGAAAATAGATACTGACTTGGACTATTTAAAACTAACTGTTCTTGATTTGGGGAAAGTTTGGAACTTTTGAAGTTAGTGAATTCTTTGCCTATATTTGGAAAGTTGAAACTGTTTGGGACTCCTGGCTCAGCAGTCTCTTTGTTCTCTGGACTGAATTGCTGGCCACCTGGTGTTTACTTTTGGGACTGTTGGTCTTCTGCTGTGAATGTCTGAGACAGTTATTACAACTGGGGTGACCTTGAGATTACAGCTGCAGAGCTCTCAGGAAATGCAAGATAGCACTAGATCCAAAACAACTGCTTCTGCACAAAGAAAAGGCTCTGTTTCCTTAACCATACAGGAGCAAATGGAAAAATTAGCTGCCAGTATTGCAGAAATAGCAGAAGGACTCAAAAAAGTATCTGAGGAGGTGAAGCAAACGCAGGTTTCAGTAAATACAATAAATACAACTGTCAACTCTGCAACAGACAAACTCCAAGCTGAGATCAAAGATTCCACCCAAACATTGGAAAAGTCAATTGGACAAATTGAGGAAAATGTAAGGAAAAATAGAGAAGAAATTAATAAAATTGGTCAAGAGGTCACAGTCTTAAAGAAGGATTCAGAGGAATTTAAAGTAGTCAAAGAAAAAATAAAAAAGGTGGAGGAGAAATTGGATAATATTGATTTGGAGAAAGTTGAAAGGATTGGAACACAGCAGAGAAGCATAGAAGAATCCCTTGCCTTTCTTCAACTCCGCCAAAGAGAGGGGAACATCCGTCTAAGAGGACTCCCAGAATTGGAAGGTGACAGCCTAAAAGCTTTCATAGCGAATCAATTTGCAACATTCTGGCATTTGGAAGAGGAAGACGTCTTAGCCCTCATAGTGAAGGCCTTCAGGTTTGGACCTAGAGGATCCAGAGGAAAGAAAGGCACTAAGACAGTAAGTGACTGTCTGATTGTGCTGAATAACAGGTACGACAGAGACTACTTTCTGGATCTACATTATAAGAACAACCTGGTGGTTCAGCAGAACAAAGTCATTTTATATAAGGACATCCCCAAATTTTTCCTGGACAAAAGAGTGTCATACAACGACTTATCAACAGAGCTAAGAAGAAGAGGCATCCCCTTCAGTTGGGAATTTCCGGAAGGCCTTGCATTTACGTTCAAAGAAAAGAAGATAAGGATAAAATCCCCGGCAGAAAAGCAAAAATTTTTGGACAAATACCTGGAGGACTTCAAAGGCTCAGCACTTGACCCAGCTTTCTTCTATCGGCCTCCAGGAATATTTCCACCGCCAGGGGTACCAGGACCAAGTGATAAAGACCCGGAAGAAGACAAGTTAGCAGAGGCATCTGGAGGAGGAGAGTAAAAAAGCAAAGGAAAATGGCGCTCAAACTGATGACGTGGAATGTTCGGGGATTGAACCAGAGACCGAAGAGACGCAGAGTTTTTTATAGTTTGGAGAAGAAGAATTTGGATATAATATGCCTACAGGAGACCCATATAGTTCGACGTCACAGAAGAATATTACAAAATAAAAAACTAGGCCAAGAGTTCATTTCATCGGATAAAGTCAAGAAGAGAGGAGTTATAATGTATGTAAAGGAAAAGTATAGCCCAAGACAGTTATTTAAAGATGAAGAAGGGAGATACATTGCTGTTGAAATTAAAGTGCAAGGCGAGAAATTTTTGATTCTGGGACTTTATGCACCAAATGATGGAAAGTCAATTTTTTACAAAAACATACATGATTTGCTGTTGGATTATTTGGATTATAAAATAGTTTGCCTTGGAGATTTCAATGGTGCAGTTTCCACGTTAATGGATAGATCACAAAGAACTAAACTAACAAATGATGGGAAACTCCCAAAGACTTTCTTTGAAATGGTGGACAATTTGAATTTGGTGGATGCTTGGAGGCTAAGAAACCCCACCGAAACAGAGGCACCTTTTTTAGTGAATCTCAGAAGTCATGGTCGAGAATAGATTATATCTGGATTTCGAATGAATTG
Organism: Lacerta agilis; assembly: GCF_009819535.1. Taxonomy (NCBI): domain Eukaryota; kingdom Metazoa; phylum Chordata; class Lepidosauria; order Squamata; family Lacertidae; genus Lacerta; species Lacerta agilis. Next base: position 10,324,344 of record NC_046329.1, read on the forward strand.
GCACCGAAAATACAAAAAGCAGAAATCGGCCCAAAGACATATTCGGACCATAATCCTGTACAAGTGAATTTAAAAATGGTTTCCAAGGATTCCTTCAGATGGAGAATGGATGACACCCTACTGAGAGACACCAAGCTAGTAGAAAGAGCAGTAAAAAAGATGAAAGAGTATTTTCAAATTAATTTAAATTCAGAAGTGGAAAAGAGGATTGTTTGGGATGCAAGCAAGGCGGTAATGAGAGGGTTCCTCATAAGTGAAAAAGCGAAAAAGAAGAAACAACAAAATGCAGAAATGGAAAGACTGTTGAAATTGATCAAAGTTAAAGAAAAAGAACTAAGAGGACACCCTAAATGTTTAAAGATTCAAAAAGAAATCAAATACTTGCAATCCCAATATGCAAAAATTGTGAACCAAGATATTGAATGGAAAATTAAAATGATGAAGCAGAGGACCTTCGAATCAGCAAATAAATGTGGAAAATTATTAGCTTGGCAGTTGAAGAAAAGACAGAAAGCAAATGTCATCAGCAATTTAGTAGTAAATGGAAGAAATGTCGAGAATCCAGAGGAAATTAGAAGGTGTTTTCAAGGATTTTACAAACAATTGTATAAGGAGGAGAAGATAGAAGAATCAGAGATAGACCGATTTCTGGAAAAAAAATGGATTGCAAAAAGTCCCAGAGGATAAATTAACAATGCTCAACCACCCGATATCGACTCAAGAGATAGAGGAGGCAATTAACAACATGCAGATAGGGAAGGTCCCAGGACCAGACGGATTGACTGCAAAGTACTATAAGACTTTGAAAGATTGGCTATCACAGCCTTTGAAAGAAGTTTGCAACAAAATACTAGAAGGAGATAGGGCACCAGAGACATGGAAAGAAGCCTTTATCACACTGATTCCAAAACCAGAGACAGATAAGACTTTAATGAAAAATTATCGTCCAATTTCACTTTTAAATGTGGATTATAAAATTTTCACGAATGTCATGGCTACAAGATTAAAAAGAGTGCTGAAAGATTATATCCACAAAGACCAAGCAGGTTTTCTACCAGGAAGACAAATAAACAACAACACAAGAATTATTGTGGATATTTTAGAAAAACTGGAAAAGAACATAAATACAGATGCAGCACTAATGTTTATAGATGCGGAGAAAGCCTTTGACAATATTTCTTGGACATTTATGAAGAAGAATTTGGAAAAGATGGCAGTTGGACAAAGATTTTTAAATGGCATCAACGCCATTTACACAGAACAAAAAGCAAAAATTATAATAAACAGTGTGATATCGGAGGAAATTAAAGTTGAGAAAGGAACAAGACAAGGGTGCCCTATCTCCCCTTTACTATTTATTACGGTCCTGGAGGTCCTCCTAAACATGATACGAAAGGAGAAACAGATAAAAGGAATAAGGGTGGGGGAGAAGGAATATAAATTACGCGCGTGAAAGGAGTGTCCCCAAAGCTCTGGAAATAATCGAATTGTTTGGACGGGTAGCGGAGCGTGTGTGGCATTGCATTGCAGTGAGTGAGAGTTTTGCATTTGCATTGCACGGTGTGTGTGTGCGCGCTTGTACACTGGACATGACTGCAATAGATCGGCAGTTGTTGTGGCAGCTGCGAGGACCTCCAGATGTTGCTGGCCTCCTAGCTCCCAATCCCCAGCCCCTCAGCCAGCATGCCCAAACCTCTGCAAGACCCCATCCCTGCACCAGAGGCTTTCCCCGGTTGCGCCGCCTAGAAAGGAAACTCCTTGTTGCGCCTCTGCATGAGTGCCTGCTCCCCTTCATGGATCACTGCCTTGTCGTGGCGAAGGGGCTTGAATTACTCAGGCAAGCTATGGACAGGTCAAGATGGACAGGTCATAGCGGAGAGTTTGGACCAAACGTGATCCACCTGGAGAAGGAACTGGCAAGCCGCTCCAGTATCCCTGCCAAGAAAACTCCATGGACAAAGACAACAGGCATATAAAAGATATGACGCTGGAAGATGAGCCCCTCAGGTCGGAAGGCGTCCAACTTGCTACTGGGGAAGAGCGGAGGACAAGTACAAGTAGATCCAGAGCTGATGAAGCGGCTGGGCCAAAGCCGAAAGGACGCTCAGTTGCGGATATGCCTGGAAGCGAAAGGAAAGTCCAATGCTGTAAAGAAAAGTATTGCATAGGAACCTGGAATGTAAGAACCATGAACCTTGGTAAGCTGGATGTGGTAAAAAATGAGATGGCAAGAATAAACATTGACATCCTAGGCATCAGTGAACTAAAATGGACAGGAATGGGCGAATTCAGTTCGGATGACTATCATATCTACTACTGTGGGCAGGAATCCCGTAAAAGAAATGGAGTGGCCCTCATAGTCAACAAAAGAGTGGCGAAAGCTGTACTGGGATGCAACTTCAAAAATGATAGAATGATCTCGATACGAATCCAAGGCAGTCCTTTTAACATCACAGTAATCCAAGTTTATGCACCAACTACCAGTGCTGAAGAAACCAAAATTGATCAATTCTATGAAGACTTACAACACCTCATAGAAATGACACCAAAGAAGGATGTTCTTCTCATTATAGGGGATTGGAATGCTAAAGTAGGAAGTCAAGAGATAAAAGGAACAACTGGCAAGTTTGGCCTTGGAGATCAAAATGAAGCAGGGCAAAGGCTAATAGAGTTCTGTCAAGAGAACAAGCTGGTCATCACAAACACTCTTTTCCAACAACACAAGAGACGACTCTACACATGGACATCACCAGATGGGCAACATCAAAATCAGATTGATTATATTCTCTGCAGCCAAAGATGGAGAAGCTCTATACACTCAGCAAAAACAAGACCTGGAGCTGACTGTGGCTCAGATCATCAGCTTCTTATAGCAAAATTCCAGCTTAAACTGAAGAAAGTAGGAAAAACCACTGGGCCAGTAAGATTCAATCTAAATCAAATTCCTTATGAATACACAGTTGAAGTGAAGAACAGGTTCAAGGATTTAGATTTGGTGGATAGAGTACCTGAAGAACTGTGGATGGAGGCTCGTAACATTATACAGGAGACAGCAACGAAAACCATCCCAATGAAAAAGAAATGCAAGAAAGCAAAGTGGCTGACCAATGAGGCCTTACAAATAGCGGGGGAGAGAAGACAAGCAAAATGCGAAGGAGATCGTGAAAGATACAGGAAATTGAATGCAGATTTCCAAAGAATAGCAAGGAGAGACAAGAGGGC